>NC_059091.1:26305677-26554981 GCF_020497125.1 Mauremys mutica
GTAGTTAGAGCCAGGGGAGCTGTGTTATGTTCCCTAGTCTGAGAGAGAAGTTAGAGTGGGGGAGGGCTGGGAGTCAGGACTCCTGGGTTCTATTCCAGGGCACCCCTGATTTATGAAGGACTCCTGACAAGTCCCTGCCCCACTCTGTGCCTCAGTCTCCCTACTTGTAAAATGGGGGTGACGCTCCTTTCCCAGGTGACCCTCTTTCTGCCTTGCCCTCTGCAGTCTGTGGAGATGAGAGAGATTGGGAAGGACGGCTACTCAGACAGCGACCACTACCTCCCCATGGAAGGGCACGGCCGGGCGGCCTCCATGCCGCGACTCCCCGCTGAAAACCAGGTGAGGGGCTTTTTTTTGGAACCATCCGGGGATTCCACTGGCCAAACACACTGACACCCCTGCTGGGAGCCAGGGTCGTCCCCCAAAAACGGGGAATTTCTCATTCAAGTGCATTTCAAACGGGGAATCGCTCCCGGACTGATACAAAGTGAACCAATCCCTTGCGGGGACTCAGGATTGGGCCCAGATTGCAAGAGACGCCTTTCGAAATTCCTCGCACCCGAGAGTGTCAGACCAGAAGAGACCATTCGAGCATCGAGGCTGACTGCCCGCCCGTCACCGGGGAGAGAACCTCGCCCAGATACCCCTGCACTGAGCCCAAGAACTTGTTTCTTGGCCCGTCTGGCAGCCCATCATGGCAGCTCTGCAGGGTTGTCTCCATTCAGAGAAGAAATTGATGGTCCGAGTCAGGGCTGTTCTTTGGCGTGAGCTGGTTTTAGTTACGAAACATATTTACACCAAGTCCTGTTTCCCTGAACAACAGCAGGCGGGTGCCTTGTTCAGGAATCCC
Organism: Mauremys mutica; assembly: GCF_020497125.1. Classification (NCBI taxonomy): domain Eukaryota; kingdom Metazoa; phylum Chordata; order Testudines; family Geoemydidae; genus Mauremys; species Mauremys mutica. The sequence goes on from NC_059091.1 coordinate 26,306,528, forward strand.
CAGTCTGCCACTTCATCAGGCTCTGTCTCTCTGCTTCACTGCTACTGGCTTCCTGCCTCTTTGGGCGTCTTCACTGCCCATTGAACCCTGGTTCTTAGCTGGGTTTTAGCCCAAACCCTCCTACCATCCACACAGAAAAGCCTCGGGCCTGGCTTGGGAAGGGCTTTACGTCCCGGCTGTTTGACTCGGTTGGGGATGAGAGTTAGAACCCAGGATCTGCTTTAACTCTGTCTGGAACCTGCTAGTTCTTCGGTGCCCTTCCCACAATTCCTCCTAACGGACAGATACGTTTCCTGCAATTGACTTGGAAAGAATCCCGCCGCCTCTCAGCAGACAGAGCCATGACGCACCTGGGTGAGGGCAGAACCCGTGAGGACAGAGGAGTTCAGGTCAAGCTTTGCAGTGGGGATGCTCAAATCTGAATTAACCATGCAGAGAAAACAGGCCAGTCCACACAGGTTAGCTCTGATCCGCCTTTTGTCTTGGGCAGTCTCTCCATTGTCTGTATCTCTCTTTACTCCACAAAGGGGCTTAATTGCTCCTTCCCTTGAGTCTGAAGGAGCTCAGCACACCCAAATGTCTGGCTTTATCTTCCAGCCAGTGGTGGCTCTTCTGCCTTTCCCTGCTAGAGTAAAGAGCCCTTCAGTGCCCCGGATTCTCTCCCCGGGCCCCGTAATCAAATCACCTCTGACCTCTCCATCTTCTTGTTGATCAGCTCCTTACGTCTCTCCCTGCCAGGAAATTCTGCAGCCCTCGAATCGCCTTTATGACTCTCCTCTGCACCTTTTCCAGTTTTTCAGCATCATTTTTATAGTGTGGACGCTCCAGAACCGGACCCACTATTCCAGTATCAGCCTCACCAAAGCCTTAGATGGGAAAAATCACCTCCCAGCTCCTACTCAGTAAAAGTGACTTTGGACATTGGCTTTCGCTGCCTCCAGCAGCAATGCCACCTTGTGCTGAGAGCTGCTGGCAATTCGATTGCTAAGCAGGGAGACCTCGGGAAAGCCACAGCAGGTGTTGATTCAGCAGGGGCTGATGGGGAACGGAGGGGAGGAATGCTAGAAGGTGCTGTGCTGCAGGAGGTGATGCTTAAAGTCGCAATCCATTGAGATGAGGCTGTTAAAAATCCCATTGCACTATGCCTAGGGGTTGGGAATTTGTCCCAGCCAGATTTCAAGTTGGATGCAGAATTCTTTCTTCATGTCTTTCCCTAAACTGCTGTGTAGCTTTGCTCTGCACTAAGCGGCTGCTGTGCTCCACCCCAGAGGTGGCTGCATTTTACCAACAGGTGAAATTGACCCTTCCTTTGGGAAAAGCTGGATTCTGTGCTGCATCTCCCGAGAGCAAATGCATGGAAGGTGCAAGCCCACTTCAACCAGTGTAACCATGACAACAGCATCTCCAGAACCGTATTATTATGCTCTCCATAACCGTGAGATCCAAGCCATGGTCCATGTTACCGTGACACTGCAGTCTCTGTTACCATGACGTCGCAGACTGTTGCTGGGACAACAGCTCAGTAACCCTGACGCTGCAGTTTCCCCTCCAGAATATCGATGAGTCGCAAGAGTCATTGTCTCACTTTGTATCAGTAACCAAAGCTTGCGAATAATATTATGACGTCACTTTTCTAGCGCCCCCCTCTGGTGACCAAAGGAGCAGCACGGGCAGGCCCCAAAGAGAGCCCTGTTCGGCAGCCTGCGCCAGAGGGGAGGTCGTTGTAACCGAGGGGCAGCTGAGGGAAATTAAAGGGGGAATGAAGCTATTTCTCCCAGGGAAGATGAAAGGATGAAAGGCTCCAAAAAAAAAAAAAAAAAGGAATCGTGTAACGATGCAAAATTCTTCCTTGAGAGCAGCAGCAAAGCGGGAGGAGGATTCTGTGGTCAGGAGAGCGGAGCCGAGACCTGGGCTTTAGAGCTGAGCCCAGCGTCGGCGGCTCCATGAAATGTTAAGAGGCAGTGTCATCCAATACACTAAGCATGAGATTTTTTTGAGCCGTGCACTCCTGGCCTCTTTCCTCGGCGATGGGAGAGATCATCTCTAGTGGTCAGAGCAGAGGACCGGGAGTCAGGACTCCTGGGTTCTCATCCCAGCTCTGCTGCTGCCTCACCGTGTGACCTGGGGCAAGTCACCTCCCCTGTCTGTGCCTCAGTTTCCCCATGTTCAAAGCGGGGCGATCTGGCTTACCAGCCCGGTGGGTGGGAGCATTGTGAGGTGTAACGTGTTGCTTTGAAGCTGTTGGGTGGGATTTGCCTCTCGGTTCCACACAGGGCTGAGAGCCAACCCTGGCCTGTCCATGCCCGTGTGTTACATGCACGTTACATTGACTACGGTGACCCTCTCCCTCTCCTGAAGGCGAACTCATACTGTCGCAATGCATCTGAGCGCAGCGCAGCCACCATCTGAGCAAAGACCATTTGCCACTGCCGGTTCCATCAAGCTTATAACATGAGCTTCCCATGTTGGCATGAAGCATGCTTCAGAGCAACAGAACCGCCCTTCCCCCCCCGCAGGCTGCCAGGGTGCGGTGCCCCCGCCCATCCTGGGCACCTTCCCAGTGCCACGACCCTGAGAGCGGCTTGGGGGACGGGGTGTTGGTAAGCCGTCCCAAAGCAGCTGCCATTCTTAGCATACCGAGGAGCATTTACCGTAGCGTTGAGTATTCCCGTGTGGGTGGGAGTGCGGCGTGTGTGTGCGAGGAACAGCAGTGACATGGCGCAACCTCAAGATTAAAAACTGCCGTCACCTCCGATACTTCTTTAGCCTGAGAAGTTTGTGTCTCACCTGCCAAATTCTCCCTCGGTTTATGCCCCTGGTAGAGTGTGGCCTAGGGGGCGCAAATCCACAGCGGATCCCTTGCCTGGCAGGGATTTCTACCCGGCTGGTGGCAGATCTGAGCTACCGGGAGCTGGTCCCCCCAAAATGGCCTGACCTTTAAGGGGATCGGGGGGCGGGTCCCACTGCCAGACACCAGCTGGGCCTGGGTGCTGTGGAGCTAGAGGGACACCTAGTGGCCACTGTGAGGCAGGCTCGGCTGGAGGAGATTTGCTCTGATTTTCATTTCTGTTTTGCATGAGCTTTGTAGCGAGCTTCGTGGGCAGCCGTTGACCTCTGGGCAGGGCGGGAGGAGGGCGAGACACCTGTTAAAGGCTGCACTGTTCCCGAAGGAAGGAGGGGAAGGGGCTTGGGTCCGCCTCCACCCCTCAAGCTGGCCCTTGGGCCCGACACCCTAGGCTGGGCTAGGAGAGTGGGGAGCACAGAGCGGTAGGTGGGCCAGGCCACGCACCATCCCACACAGCCAGGGAGATGCGGGGGGGTCAGGGAGGCTGCTCCTGAAACAGGAGCAGGAGACCTGATTCCCACAGCGCTGGTCCGGCTCCGTCCTGCCCCCATGGCAACCCAGAGGCCCAGCCAACAGGCCCTGAACTGATTAGTGTTCCCTACACGTCGTGTGGCCTAATGGTTAGAGCAGAGGGGGCTGGGAGTCCAGATTCCTGGATTCAGTATCCAGCTCTGGGAGGGGAGTGGGGTCTAGTGGTTAGAGCTGGGAGCCAGGATTCCTGGGCGGGGTCCTGTCTCTGTCACTGACTCAGTGTGTGACCTTAGGTGAGTCTCTTCCCCTCTCTGTCTCCATCACCCCATCACTGAAATCCTTCCGTACCCCCAGGGGAGCTCTGGCGGCCGGAGCGTGCGACCCCTGCAGGCATCCGAGGTGGTGAATGAGAAGGGGCCATTTCTACTGTCGCTCCTCTGCCCTGAATGGTTTTAAGGACAGTTAGCGATGGTGACTGGCCACGTAGTCCGCAGCCTTCAGAGTCAATGGGGAGAGGGAGAGGGACTGGGCAGCCGCTCCACTTCCCTTCGGCCCAGGTGCTGGATCCCAGTAAGCACCATTTGGGGGCGGGGGAATAAGGGATTCTCCCAAAGCCAACAGCACGGCTGGGTGGCTGCCACAGACCCTCCCACTGCCCCCTGCGCAGCGGGTCGGGGCTGGAGCTCTGTGAATCTGCGGCTCTATTGCCATGCTCTGCCCTGCCCCCAGCTTTATTTAATGCCCCGTGTGCCAGTCGAGGGGGTCATCAAATCCTGCCTGGCTGCAGACTCAGCCAGTTCAGCCTGCTGCTTCCTCGCCGCTCCCCAGCTGCGGGGGGGCGAGGCCGGGGCTGCGGAGGGAGGGCCCATCCCTGGAGAGCAGCAGGCGTCGGGTCAGGGCCCGCAGGGGCAGGGGACTAGCCAGACCCAAGCAGTGACACTGCAGCTTTTAACAGCGGCGCGGCTGGGACGCAGGGTGGCTGGAGCCTGCTCTGTTGCAGCATGCACAGGAGGGGGGGGCTGGGGGGGGCTGCTCCTGCCCGCGCTGCTCTCATCCTCCGCTGCTCACGCCATGCGTCCCGCTCCCCCTCCGGCCTCTGGGGCCTCTGCCTGCCCCCTGCTTGGCTTAGGTGCTGGGAGCACGCGTGGCTGCAGGATGGAAGAAGCCCCCGTGTGTAACTGACCGATAACCGGGTCTCTTCTCCCCTCCGCACCCCCCGCCCTTCCTGGTGTCCTCCCGCCCCCCTCCCAAGCCCCCTTCTTTGCCTTTATATTTATTTTCTTCTCTCTCTCTTTCCCTTTCTGTGTGCGCCGTCTTGTCTGGCTCTGGCAGAGGAGGAAGGTGCGACCCCGAGGAAATAATCTCAGTGTATGTACCGTGGCGGGGGCTCGCCAGTGCCACTCCCTCCACGCCCACGATCCCCCGCTTGCCTCCTGCCTTGACCTGTCCCCATACACATCTGGCTAGTGTGTGTGTCCCTCCAGCCGCCCCCTTCCCCTCCTCCACGGCTCTCGCTCTGATCTCTGTCCGTCTGCCACGTCCGTTTCATTGCACACCCCGAGGTGAGCGGCCCCGGCCGTGGGCTGCGTTCCGCTCTCTGTCACAGCCAAAGGAAGCTGCGTAGGCAACCCCCGCCAGGAAGGGGCAGCCTTTCTGGAACTGCTCTGTGTTGATTTCGCCTTCTCTCTAGCTGCCTCTGTCCCTGGCTTTGGCTCCATCCCCCTCTGAGGGCTCCCTGCCATCTCTCCCCTGCTGGGGACCAGCTCCTCCCATCACAGGCCGTGGAGTGGTTCGCGAGACCTGACCCTGCTGGATGCTGGTCCCCATCAGCTCCCATTGTCTGATCTGCGCCCCCCTGCTCTCTGCTGCTGTCCTGTGGGAGCCAGGCCCCTTTCCTGCCGGGGGTCTCTCCCCTTCCTCCATCCTGGGGCTCCTTCCTCAGCTGTCACCAGGGCTGGTGCAACCATTTAGGCGACCGCACTAGGATTTGGGGGGGTGGCATTTTCTTCAGCAGTGACCGCAGTGACCGGATCTTCGGCCGCCCCGGTCGCCGCCGGCATTTAGGCGGAGGGAGCTGGGGCAGGGGAGTGCAGGGAGGGCCACCTGCAGCAAGTAAGGGGGGGGGGAGCAGCACGCAGGGGAACTCCCCGCCCCAGCTCACCCCTGCTCCGCCTCCTCCCCGAGCACGCCGGGGCTGCCTCACTTCTCCCGCCTCCCAGGCTTGCGGTGCCAATCAGCTTAGGCGCCGCAAGCCTGGGAGGCGGGAGAAGTGAGGCAGCCCTGGCGTGCTCGGGGAGGAGGCGGGGCAGGGGTGAGCTGGGGCGCGGGGCGGGGTGCCTCAGGGCTGGGGGGAGCTGCTGCGGGGGGGGCACCTCTGGGCGGGGGCTCGGGGACGGGAGGGCGCAAGGTGGAAGTTTCGTCTAGGGCGCGAAACATCCTTGCACCGGCCCTGGCTGTCACCTCCTCTCTTCCCCCAGCCTTATCCCAGGGCCAGGTGCCCTCCCTTGGGGATCCTTCCAAACTGCCCTGGGCCCCGTGTGCTCGGGGAGGAAGCACAGTCGAATGGCGAGAGTAGCAGGCACCCAGAGCCTGGGTCTGCTCCCAGCTCTGGAGGAAAGGACGTGCTGGGGTAGAGAACAGACCCGGAATTACTCCACAATCGCTCTCACCCCCGCCTTAATCCAAATGAACTTTCCAGTGTAGACAAGCCCTGACACACCAGAACTGATGTGGTTTTTAGGCCTCATCCATCCACCAGTTTCCCTAAGGCTGGTCTCGCTAGGGAAATTGACTGGCATCCCCAGCGGGGCGCTCTGTGGGAAAGTCACTTCGATTTCAGACTGGAATAGCCACCCTGGGGGAGGGGGCTGTTGTGGTTTTCCAGGATATGTCGTGGCAGAAGTGGCAGCTTTATTCTGCTCTAGCTATGCCAGGAAAGCTCCCCCCATGAAGACAAGGCTAAGAGATGTGACTGTATTAAACCACTGCAACCTCTAGCAAGCTGCCAGAGACTGGTGTGGCCAGCAGAGAACCCTCCTGGAACCACTTTAGCTGGCTGAGGTGTAACTAAGGGGACGTCTACACTGCAGCCACAGGCTGTGTCTGCAGACATGGCCCAGTCTGACCTAGCGACCTCAGATCCTGGAGCCGTGAAGCTGCGATTGCCCAGGTCTCAGCACAGGCTGCACAAGCCCAGCGGGAGCTCTGGGTAATAACTCGGGCAGCTAGCGACCCCTGCAGTACCCAGCCGAGTGATGACCGATAGCTCAGGTCTGGCCACGGGAGCTGGGCACGCGCCATGATTGCAGGGTAGACATGCCCCTAGCCAGCTCTCCATGCAAGATTTGTCCTGTGGTGCCCATCTCCGCTAGGGAGGGGGGGTTTACCAATATACTGATACAGCTCCTAGTGTGGGGCCAGTTATACTGGCATAAAGGTGCCTTCAACCAGTGTAAAGGTGCCATGACCCAGTATTGCTAATTCCTCTTCCTGAATGGGAATAGCTGAACTAATAAGCAGCGTTGGCAGTAAGCTACGCACCACGTCACTGCAGCCACACGGGTTTTACACCTTTAACCAATCCGGCATAGCTAAATCAGGACAGCTAGTGTAGGCAAAGGCGGAGGCTACCGGACAGATTTCTGCCGGCATTGCTCTGTCGGCCGGGGGGGTGAAGGGGGGGGGTTCCCAGGCCGACACAGCTGTGCTGGCAGAATCCCCTAGCGCAGGTGCACTTGGCAAACCTGCTTTCCCTGGGCTGGCTTGTTTCGCTCGCTGGGGCTGGGCTAAGCCGCCGTGGGGAAAGCGCAGCGTTGCTGGTACAGGATCCTGGTCCAGCTACACCCCTACGTACTTGGCCACGGTCCCAGGCTGACCGTGACCAGCTGGCGCATTTGGCAGGTCAGGCTGCGCTGCTGTTTCCAATCACGTCCGTTTAAAGGGGTTTGCTAACACCCTGTTTCCCTCGTCTACACAGTTCCCCTTGGGGTGGCACATGCCCCAGGGCAAAGGGGCTGAGAGTCTGTGTTATTCTGGGCCTGTGATTGCGGTAGGGCCTGCGAGCCCCAGCCAGGGACCGCGCCCTCACTGCGCTAGGCTCTGTACATTATTTATTAGGTGTATTACGGTAGCGCCCACAAGCCCTAGTCATGACCCAAGATCTCATTGTGCTGGGCCTGCATGCTATTAGGTGTATTACGGTAGCCCCCCCTGTGCCTGGGCTGTACAGACACAGAACAGAAGGATGGGCCCCCTGGCCCAAGGCGCTTGCAATCTCTTGTGACTCCAGGGAGGTGCAGCCTAGCGGAGGAGGAGGCAAAACTGGCTTCCACCATCTCTGTGCCCTCCCACCCATGGAGTGAAAGGCCCCCCGGTGGGGCGTGTGTGGGGAGTTCTCCCCTGGGAGCTGTGGGGCTTTGCCAGCTGCTGGAGCAGTGAGTGCAAGGCAGGTTCGCTACCCCGAGGTCAATGACACACAAAGTGCAGGCGACAGGGAGACAGGCAGCTAGTGTTTAAAAGAGAGGGGGCTGGAGCCAGGACACCAGGGGTCTGTGCCTGGTGCTGTGAGGAGAGTAGCGTCTAGTGGTGAGGGCAGGGGCTGGGCGCCAGGACACCTGGGTTCTGTTCCAGCACTGGGAGAAGGAGTGGGGTTTCTTGGTTACATCAGGGGGACTAGAACTCATGACTCCTGGATTCTGCTCATTCGCTGTGCCTCAGTTTACCCTCCAGTAACTGTGATCTCTCTCCTAGGGGGTGTTTATGAGGCTTAATTAGTGCTTGGAAGGGGTCTCCCAGTCTGTTGTGTATGCTTCTGCACCACAGCAGGGAGAGGCAGCCAGAGCTCCTCCATGGGGCAGTTGCGTTTGTGGTCCCGTAGCTCTTTTGAATGGAAGTAGCCATCCTTGTGTGTGGGAAAAGGGGAAGGGGCACCGGGCCCTGGGCAGGAGAGCGGTCAGTGCTGGGATTCTCCTTCCCACACTGTAGCACTGATGCCCCCTCCCAGGTTTGAACAGATCGGCCCTGGGATTGTTGTACAATTGGCCTGATTCTTAGCTCCCTGCTCTAAGGACATGGTTTTTCCCCATCGTATCCCTGAGCTGCAGGGCCCCTCGTCTGACCAGCTCCATCTAGTGTTACTGGAGGGTCTTTGGGCATAGATGATAAGGCCTTCTGGGTGTCTCCAGAGGCACTTCGCCTGTAGATGTCACTGGCAGTGGTGTCTCCTGGGTGTCTCCAGAGGCACTTCGCCTGTAGATGCCACTGGTGATGGTGTCTGCTGGGTGTACCTGGAAGCTCTTCGCCTGTAGTTGTCACTGGCGATGGTGTCTGCTGGGTGTACCTGGAAGCACTTCGCCTGTAGATGCCACTGGTGATGGTGTGTCTCTGGAGGCACTTCACCTGTAGATCCTGCTGCTGGGTGCCCTGAAGGAGCAAAGCCTGTGGGGAGAGGCCCTGTTGATACTCCCAGGAGGATTGTGGTCGAGGTCAGTTCAACATCCCTGCTGGGTGGTGGAGCCCCCCGGACGTACTGGAGACCACCAAGTCCCTTGGCAGCCCCCTACAAGTCCTCTCCACCCTTTCGAATGCTGTGCTGGCAGCACACAGTGCTGCTGCCCCTGCTTGGGCCTCTCCGCGGGACGGCCGTGGTGGCCTCACCAGGGAGAGGAACAGGACAGCTCCCGCTTGGTGGGAATGTGGCATTTTTGTGGGCTGTGCTTCCCAGGCTCTCCAGGTGGCTACAAACCATCTCATCGGCCTGAGCCATTGCAGACAGCGAGGGCCTTTGACTGGGTTCCCTGCGGGCCAGCCTGTGGCATTTACAACCTCCTTCCCAGCCGTAGGCAGGATGGGATCGGCCCGTGGGAAGGAACCCAAGTAGCAAGAGACACAATCCTTCAGTTTGCCTGGCTATGGAGAGCGGTACCTAGATGGAAAACCTAACGAGCAGGCTGAGGAGAACAGAGTATCTAATGGGTAGAGCTTAATCGGGAGCCAGGCATCCTGGGTCTGACTTGAGTGTGGTGTAGTGGTTAGACCACAGGACTCCTGGGTTCCATTCCCAGCTCTGCCTCAGACTCGCTGTTGGATTTTGGGTGAGTCATGGCCTTTCCCCGTGCCTCAGTTTCCCCTGCAGACAATGGGGAGACCGGTCCTGACCAACAGGGCAGGCTGGGGGCGTGTCCGTGGGGTTTAATGCTCGGGTGGTAATTTGAGATCTTCATTGTAAGAGAAAGCCCTGCAGTGCTGGTCAGCTCACCCCTGGCCATGTCATGCTGCTGGGGGCGGCGTAGACTCCAGGTCCCCCGACCCCCCAAATAACCTCATGGGGGAGAAGGTTCACAGAGATAACGAGCCCAAGGCACCAGTGTGACAGGACCCTAGAACTGAGCCGCTAGCTCCCCAGCTGAGGTCCCCGAGCCCCAGGGGCGAAGAGCCCCAAGAATTGGGACCCCGGGGTCATACATCCCTCTCTGAGGTCCACAACCAGTGCCAGAACCACAGGGCTTGTGGGTGGGTCCATCTTGCAGTGAGGGACGCCCCACTGATCCCCCTGGGAGAGGGGGCCACGTACGTGACACGGAGGGGTGGGTGTGGCCATCACAGGCCGTGGGCCCAGGGAGGGGACATTCCTGAGCCCGGCAAAGCAGCCCCTCAAACCCCAGGGCCCCATGGGGGTGAGGCCCCCACACTTCCCCCAGCCCAGGCATCCCTCCTATGAGGCCTTTCGAAGGTGGGTTCATAGAGTCGTAGATGCCAAGGCCTGAAGGGACCATTGTGACCATCCAGTCTGACCCCCTGGATAACCCAAGCCGGAGAATTCCTAGAACAGCACTTTTAGAAACACATCCAGTCCTGATTTCAAAATTCTCAGGGATGGAGAAGCCACCATGACCCTTGGTGAATTCTTCCAGTGGGTAATTACTCTCACCATGAAAAATGCCAGTCTGAATTTTCCCAGCTTCAACTTCCAGCCATGGGATTGTGTTAGACCTTCCTCTGCTAGGTCTGGGGGTCTGGCTTAGAGCCCAGTCCTTCAAGGCGCTGAGCTCAGTGGGAACAGAGGGTACTCAGCCTCCCTTAGGATGAGGGAGAACCAGCCGTGCAACGTCATAGGTCCATGGGTGGACAGATGGCTCCATAGACCCTTGGGTGGAAAGATGATCTATAGACAGTTCCATGCATGACTCCGTGGTTCCTTAGCTCCAGGGATAGAGAGTGACGGAGACATGTGGCTGGAGGGACAGATTGATGTAGTTTCAATAGGATTAGTCGGCATTTGTTTGTAACTCCATCCCTGTACCCCTCCCCCTTCCCGCAGGCTTCCCCGCCCCCCAGCAGCGTCACATAAATCTATGGGTCTGGGTCTGTCATTTCCTTTGCAGACGATCACGGACGCCAGCCCCATGAAGCGCTCTGCCTCCATGCTGGGGGGCCACTCGCGCTCCAGAGGCATCCGGCTGGACGACTACTCCTTGGAGAGGGTGGTCCCCGAGGAGAACCAGCGGCACCACCAGCGGCGGAGGGAGCGGAGCCACCGGGTCTCGGAGCGCTCGCTCAGCCGCTACGCGGACGTGGACACAGGTGGCACGGCTGTCGGGGGGGATGCGCCGTCTGTAGGCTGCGTTAGACCCGCTCTGCTCTTGCCAGGGAGAGAGTCAGACTAGCCCAAGCGTGTGAGCTGGTGCCCTCGAGTGGCCGTGGGCTGCAGAAGCAAAGGCCATGGAGTTACCCAGTGCAAACTGGGTGTGAGTGAGATCGGGAGCCAGATCCTCAGCGGTGTAAATCAGCTGGTGCTGCTGAGAAGGGAAAAGCTCCATTTCCCCCCCCCCCACACACACACACACCCCAAGCCAGCCAGTCCTGCCCTGTACCCTATTCGCAGCCGCCCTGAACCACCAGCCTGGAGCTGGCACCCCCTGGAGGGGTTGGGGGCGGCTGGCTGGGAGCTCACTGGCTGGCTGAGAGGCCCAGTTCACTGAAGCACAGTGGATAGAGAAGGGCTGGGATGACTATACTGGTTCTTGTTTCTGGCCAGACCAGTGCTAGGGAGCAGCAGAAATCTCCCAAGACACCCAGGTCCCCGGCCATTCCTGACCGGTTCAGCGCACGCAAGTGCTTCCGCTACCTTCTGAGTAGTCATCCAGGTCCCAAGGGCTTGTGTACACCTAAAACACTGCTCTGTGCTGCCCCCTCCTGTTAACTGCCTGTCCTGCTACGCCCCCACCCTCCCGCCCCCTTCAGTCGCTGCAAACCTTTTGTGCAGTCGCTTTCCTGAGGTCAGAGTCTGTGATCTCTGTTACACTGGTGTAAATCCAGAGTGCGCGCCATTAGGCCTGATCTCTGCTACCCTGGTGTAAATCCAGAGTGCGCGCCATTAGGCCTGATCTCTGCTACCCTGGTGTGAATCCAGAGTGCGCGCCATTAGGCCTGATCTCTGCTACCCTGGTGTGAATCCAGAGTGCGCGCCATTAGGCCTGATCTCTGCTACCCTGGTGTGAATCCAGAGTGCGCGCCATTAGGCCTGATCTCTGCTACCCTGGTGTGAATCCAGAGTGCACTCCATTAGGCCTGATCTCTGCTACCCTGGTGTGAATCCAGAGTGCACTCCATTAGGCCTGATCTCTGTTACCCTTGTGTGAATCCAGAGTAAGCAACATTGGGTCTGATCTCTGTTACCCTGGTGTAAATCTGGAGTATGCTCCATTGGGCCTGATCTCTGTTACACTGGTGTGAATCCAGAGTACACTCCATTGGCTCTGATCTCTGCTGCACTGGTATAAAATTGGAGTAACCTCTACTGGGTCTGATCTCTGTTACCCTGGTGTAAATCCAGAGTAAATGCTACTGAAATCAGATTTTGTTTGTATGGGCTGATTCTCCTCTCACTTACACCAGTTATACACCAGGGTCAGCCCACTGACCTCCCTGGAGTCACTTCTGATGTACAGCCCTATTGAGTGAGCCCTAGGTACTGAGCTATCATAGCACTGAGCATGGTGTGAATGTCCAGGTAGTAACAGGCCACCAGACACTAGTGCAATTGCACACCACGTGCCACGGGACTGTTGTGTTTCCTCGCCACAGATGCTAATTGGATTGATGGCAAATGGTTTCCAGGAGCGTAATAATCTCTGCCCCCCCTCTCCCCCCACGGCAGGGCTGGGCACGGACCTGAGCATGACCACGCCGTCGGGCGACCTACCTCCCAAAGAAAGAGACCAGGAGCGAGGACGACCCAAGGACCGGAAGCATCACCACCATCACCACCATCACCGCCATCACCACCCCTCCTCCGACAAGGAGCGCTACTCGCAGGAGAGACATGAGCACAGCCGGCCCCGCTCCAGAGACAGGCGCTGGTCCAGATCCCCCAGCGAGGGCCGTGAGCACATGCCCCACAGGCAGGTGGGTCTGGCTTTCCACTCCCCCCTTCACCTTCAGGGATGGGCACAGGGGTGGGGAGTGGGAGCAAAGCAGAGCCAGCCCGGAGCTCCCTGCTCCTCGGGGAGCGCGTTCCAGCTGTGCAGCAGGCTGAGCAAACATTGCTGGATCCCAGCGAGGGCGGAGCAGAGCAGGTTGGAGGCCCAAACCGACCCAAACATCTGTCACGGGTGCTGATCCCAACCTCTGGAGCTTGGGGCAGATCCAGCAGGGGCTCATTCTCTGGGATCTGGGAGCCAGAGCGGAGGAGCTGCTCTGTCTCACTTGCTTAGCAAGACCCCTGGCTGTTCTTGGCTTGTGGATCTAAAAGCCACAAACTCGTAGGGCCTAATTCTCAGCTACACGAATGCTCCTTCACGCTAGCCACCAGAGGGGGACAATGAGCCACAATTAGCCACACCCCCTGGATGGGGAAGCTCCGCCCACACCTCAAAGGGCTGCACAGATTCAGTTTCCCTGTGGCGGGGCTGTCGGGGGGTCAGACCAGTGGCTTCTTCATCTAGAAAGCAGGAGTCCCTGCTGCCTGGTCTAAAGGACCAGAGATGGGGCAAAGAGTCAGGGAAGTTATGGGTCTGTCCTGTGGATGGGGGATGGTCGGAAGCGTTCACTGCACCCCCTTGTCCCTGACCAGAGGGGAATCCCACAATATCAGCCCCACTGAAATAACGCCCCAGTCCGGGGGGGAGGGCCCGTCCCCAGTCAGACAGACTGAGTGGCTCCCAGATCCAGAGCACCAGAGGCAGGCATGGCCCAGAAGGGCTTTCCCCCTTATTCGCCCCCAGCAGGTGATCCACCCAAAGACCCCCCCACCCCCTGCACCTGCTTCTTTAGAGCCAGCAGCAGCGAGTCTAACGGACAGTGGTGCTGCCCACCCGCTGCCCCGGGGAGTTCCTGAGCCGGGGCTGAGATGGGCAGGAGCCCCAGGGACCCAAGGAAGGAAGGGAGCAGTGTGGGGAATGGGGAAAGGGCCCAGGGGATGCTGGGAGGATCAGAGCCAGCGTAAGCTCCACTCCTGTCCACACACACGCACCTGCTTCCCAAAGGAAGGAGGGGGCACTGCAGGAGGTGTACCCCGTTTTCAGCTGTAGGGCCCAGCACTGGGGCACTCCGCGCTGTCGGGGCAGCTCTGAAAACCGCGAGCAGTAACCCAGGGCAGGAGTCACAGCTGTGGATTTAAAGGGACCATCACCAGAAGTCAGCGGGCCCCATTCTGAGCTCACTTACACACCAGGGTAAATCCACTGAAGTGGGTGGAGTGACTCCAGATTGACACTGGCATAGCCAAGAGCACAATCTAGCCTCCCTCGGCCTCCCGCTCATGCACCGTGGGTGTGAAGGGCTGTGAGCCGAGCGGGGGGGCATTTTCCCTGCCCCTCCCCCTCGCTGGAATGCCGACATGAGGGTCAGAACTGGGCCCCAACCACAGCCCCTCACCTGATTGACCCCGGGGTGAGCGAGAGGGGGATGGGGGAGTGGGATGATGTGGAGGCCGGGTGGCTGCTCGGGGTGGGGGGGGCCTTGATGAGGGGATGCCCTGTCACTCAGACGGTGCGTTGAACTCTCTTCAAGCCCTTTATCTGGCTTGTTCTCACCACTCCCCCACCCCCACCCCCCAAGCCATTGGTCTTCCCTGCTTGTTTCTCGGGGGCGCCATGCGACGCGTCTCGAGTCACCTCTTTACTTCTGTGTCCGTCGTGTTTGGCTGCGCTGTCACGGCAAGGGGCAGGCGCAGGGAAGATGGTTGGTGAGCAGAGCCCCAAAAACCGAACCGGGGGCGCCCCCGCCCGCCAGCCAGTGTCTGTGGTGTCAACCCTTTGTTGTTACCGCTGGGGGCCACTGACACCTCTGGGTTTCGTGACTCTGGAAAGTTTGGAATGAAGCTGCTCCTAAACTGGGCCCACATTTACATGGAGCTACAGGCACATGCCTGGCACACGCACACAGAGCTACGGGCACACGCCTGGCACATGCACATGGAGCTACGGGCACACGCCTGGCACATGCACACGGAGCTATGGGCACATGCCTGGCACACGCACACAGAGCTACGGGCACATGCCTGGCACATGCACACGGAGCTATGGGCACACGCCTGGCACACACACACAGAGCTATGGGCACATGCCTGGCACACGCACACAGAGCTACGGGCACATGCCTGGCACATGCACACAGAGCTATGGGCACACGCCTGGCACACACACACAGAGCTATGGGCCTGGCACACCCAGAGATATGGACACAGACCTCACACACAGAGAGATACAGGATTGGCACACACATGGCACATGCATAAATATGGGCACCTGTGTGGCACATGCACAGAGAGACAGGCACACACAGGATACATACGGTCACAGGCACACATCTGACACGCCCTGAGATATGTGGGGATTGGTCCTGCTTTGAGCAGGGGGTTGGACTAGATACCTCCTGAGGTCCCTTCCAACCTTGATATTCTATGATTCTATGTGCAACAGGTAGCGCACCTGCACCAACACGCATGGCATATACGTACAGCTGGGCACATGCATAGCACATGCAAACATGGATATGGGCACACATGTGGCACACATCCATCCCCAAAGATACGGGCACACTCAGGGCACACCCATGCAGACGCATAGCCATGCAGGACACATGCATGGCAGACACATAGATATGGGAACATACATGGCACGTGTAAGTGCGGGTGGATATTCAGCACACACACAATTCGGACCCATCAGATTCTCTGTCTATTGCCCACACCCCTGTGACAGCATGTAGCACCAGTGGAGCTGCCGTGGGCTGAGGAGAATCAGACCCCAGGCGCCTTGATGGATCAAGGCATCCGGCCTCTTTCTCTTTTCCGATCCACAGCACTTGTATAGAGGCATCTGACTGTAGGGGTTAGCCAGAGGGAGCCTGTTACAGCACGTCCCCAGGGGCTAGCCTGCGTATGAACCATTGCCCCCTGCTGGATGATTGGAGCAGCTGAGCTGTGTGTCACAGCCCCTATACGGCTGAGGGGGAGTCTCCTTTAGGAGCCTGGCTTTTGGAGCAGGAGGGCCCATGCTCTGCCCTCCCTAGAGCTGAGAAATCTGGAACAACCTCAGAGGAAATCCTGGATCTGCTACCACTGCAGCACAGTCCCCCTTCCCCCCAGCCTCACTGCTCAGAGCTGCCTGTCTCTATTCACACACGGAACATCACAAAGGAGCGTCACCACCGTAGCTTAAGACCACTCTCCTGGGTCAACGCCTGCTGACCTGATGTAGCGTTTCCAGGTAACCTCTCGTTCCAAGCATAGTGGAGGCTGTGGGGTTCAGGCTCACTCGCTGTTTTCCTCCCTGTCCCCTTGGTTTGGGGATCCTCTCCAGAGAAATCCTGCTGGAAGCTGTTTCTATCTGTCAAAGGTGCCCCGGCAGATCTGATGGCCATTGATGCGGGGCTCATGGGACATCAGGCACTGTAGGCGCACCCGCCAGGTGGATTCCAATAGGTGTAAACCCATTTCAGTGGAGTGAGATGGGTCTGAGTCCACCCTGGTCACACTGAGAATGGACCTGGTCCTGAGGAGGCCATTGTGAAGCAGACAGAGGTTCTCGTTCTCCTACCCGCTTCCTAGGATGAGAACCAGCCAGGCATCAAGAGCAGCCCAGAAGTCACATTTTGCCAGAGCTGGAGGGACCATGAACCTCCACAGTCTGGCAAGCTTGGATCTACACCGAGAGCCTGTGGTTTCCATGTGGCTCTCTGACGTCGGTGACCACAGCTAGACCTGGGACACCCAACCAAGGGCTTCCCATCAATCTTCAACAGCTTCCCAGTGCGTGCCCTGCACTGCTTCAGCCACGACATCTGCGCAAGTCAGGCTCTGTCCAATCCACTGTGGCAGACAAGCTAATTCTACAGCCTGTTGCCGGATTCTTTCCCCGAGCTGAGCTGGATTTCCAGGCTGTTTCTCCTGCTCTCAGCAGGCCAAGGCCCATCAGGCACAGGCCCCCTCCTCCTCTCTCCAGTGCGGACCCCGTTCCTGAACCAGGATGGAGCTTGCCCCACTGGTTTGAGACAGTTGGAGAGACAGGAACCAGATTTGAGCAGGAGACGACTCACCCCAAATCTCTGCCTGGTGGAGCAGCAAGACTGTGGTGGCCTGAGCGGAGCCTTTAAGAGGGCAGCAGGGTCTCATCCACTGGACTGTCCTTCTCGCTCGCCTTCTAGATGGCATCAGAGAGGCCGAGCAGCAGCAGCGGGGAGGATCCAGATCCCAGCGTCCCCAAAGGCCGGCAGGATCCGCCCGTGCGGCGCCGGGGAGGATCTGTGTGGGAAGCACGAAGAGGAGAAATTCAGCGCAACTCGGCAGCCGCCCCTTTGAGCTTTCTGCTTCGCTGTGGCTCAGCCAACCCTCCACCCCCCCTTCGCCTTGCAGCGGCCAGTTGAGCCAGGCCGTGGGGCACGAATAGATAATAACCTCCCCACTGAGGCCACGTCGATCCCTCCAGCGGCGGAGCAGCACCTCTGGTGACGACGCCCT
The DNA here is from genome assembly GCF_020497125.1 of Mauremys mutica. NCBI lineage: Eukaryota > Metazoa > Chordata > Testudines > Geoemydidae > Mauremys > Mauremys mutica. The sequence continues at coordinate 26,323,804 of NC_059091.1, forward strand.
GTGCCGATGGGAGAGAGCAGAAACCCCCCTGTACGAGCGGCAGAAACGCGGCCCCCTCCCCCCCCCACAAGAGCTTGTGTCGCTCGGGGGTGGACGAGGCTGCAGGTTCCAGAGGGTGAAGGGGGGATAGGAAAGAGAAAGGCCCTTCTGCTTCAGGGCGTGAGCCGCTCCCAGGGCAGGTTATTCCACTGGCCCTGCCCCCGCAGGGTCACAAGGAGCCGAGCTCCGATTCGGGGTAAGTCGCCTCCCTTCCCAGCGGGTGAGTAACCCCGTCCGTGGGCTTCCGCCCGGCAGCGCAGACGCCCACGGCCACGCAGCTCTCACTGGCGAAGCCGCGAGGCTCCGGGCCGCACCACACACTGTGCTCTCCCCACGAGGTCAGCTCGGTTCCAAACTTCTCCAGACCCAGTGCTCTGCCCGGCCCCTCATCTTCCCTTGCTGGACCCCCACCCCCACCCCAGTTTCCCCACCCCCCCGTCCCTCACCCCCCCCCTTTTTTTTCCCAACGCCAGCTGTTTATTTTCCTTTGAGTTCCTTTGGGTAACACACGGTGTAACTCATGCTCTGCAGGCCCTGCTGGTTTGCTCGCTCGCTCGCTTGCTCGCTCGCTCGCTTTTAACCCTTTCCTCTCTTTCTTTCAAAGCGTGTGAGTAATTTTTAGAAGTTTCCTGCTACTTTTTAAAAACCCCAAAACTTACAAAAACTCCATTTCTCATTTCTCTTCTCACTTTTTTCCCCCCTTCTTTCGTTTGGTTTCTCTTTTGGTTTCTTTTCTTCTCCTGCGTTGGTCTCTCGATCCCCCTCTTCCCGTCCTCCCTTCCGTGGCTGTTGCTTTTTCTTCTCCTCCTCCATTATTCCCCCCCCTTCTTTGGTTCCTTCACCCTCAAACCCCCGGCCTCCTTTTCTCGTCCTCGTCTCTGTGTCACCTCCCCTGCCCCTCCCAACCCCCCTTCCCTTTCTGTCTCTCCTTGGTTAATTTTCCTTGTATATTTTCTTTTTGATTTCCTTTGTTTCAATTTTCGTGTAGGGTAGTAGTTCCGTAAGTGGCAGTCCAGTCCTTTCAACGTCCGGCACCAGTACCCCAAGGCGAGGACGCCGCCAGCTCCCACAGACCCCTTCTACGCCCCGGCCACACGTGTCCTATTCCCCTGTGGTCCGTAAGGTCATCAGTACAGGCCCTCAGCAGCAGCCGCAGTCAGTGCATCACCCCAGCCGGATATCCACCCCCACGCCGAGACGATACCCCTCGCTCCCCGCTGAGCCCCAGGCGGCGGAGCGGCCCGGCAGATCGCCTGCCTTGGAGAGACACACGGTCCCGCCGCGGAACGATTCACCCCGAGCCTACCGCCACGCCAGCAGCCGGTGGTCGGTGCCCCACGTCTCCGAGCCGCACCCGGGACCCCGTCGTGGCGGTTATTACCGGAGTCCGGACTGCGCCGCGCCCCCCAGCGAGGACGCCTTCTCCTACGAGACCACACACATCAGCAGCTCAGGGCGTTCGCCCAGGACTTCCCGGGCGGGTGGCGGCTCTTCACCCTCCAGGCCTGGGCGGCGACTTCCTAACGGATATTACCACTCCCGTGGAGCGGCCAAGCCACGCTCGCGCCACGGACTGCATGAACCCTCTAGCGAAACTGACGAAGATGACTGCTGCTAAGCTGGAAGTGGTTTGACACACACATGCACACTCGCAACACACACACACACACTGGACAGAGACGACTTTACCAGATTGGGGGGAGGCGAAGCACACGGAAATCACAACAATCTGCCCCAGGGGAGGTGTCTGGAGAGAGAGTGCTCAAATTGCAGAGGGAAGTAACTTTGGTTGGAGGGGTTTTCTCGGGGTGGGGTGGGGGAGAGGGTTTCGGGGTGGGGGAGGATGAGGGGATCTAGGGACCAGAGCATGTTTATCTTTTACAGATCAAGTTGTGTGTGGTGGTTCGGGGGGGGAGGGAGGGGGACCAACCAGTTCTTCAGAATCTAAAGAAGATTTAAAAATAAACTGGGGGAAGAGACTACAGTCCATGCAAGATGCCCTCAGGTAGCCTCTCCCACACGCAGCATCTGTCTGTGGCCCTGAGACAGCAGCCGGTTTTCCTCGGGTGCCTGGCATGGCGGGGGTGAGGAGGTGGGAAGTGCTTAGGTGTGACCCTCCACCCTCAGCAGAGAAGTTTTAACAAAAATTCCACACCAGGAACAACAACAGCAACAAATCTCGACAAAACAAAACAAAATCAGTAAAAAGGAGGGGGGGGGGGGGAAAGCCAGAAGTATTTTTTTCTGAACTTCTATTGATGAGTTTTATCATCTTGACTTACCTGGTTAACTTCAAAACAAGTAAAGTTTGTGACCTGCCATTTTGAAGGACACGCACGTGCACAACCCCGACACACACACACACACACACACACAAAGGAGTGCTTGCTGGTTATACCAAACCCTAATTATTACTGCCTGCAGAGATAAATAAACAGAAAACCCCCACACACAAAAAAAGAGAAATAAATAAATAAACAGAAAGAAAAAAGACAAAAATAATAATTGGGGGGGGAAGCATTTTTCTTCCAACATTTTGGTCCTGCTTGAAACTAACAAAACAAAAACGTCAAAAGACAAAAGTCCTTTGCTTCATTTCCTTTTTCCTACTTTGTTTGAGAAAAAAAATTAAAAGAAAAAAAAACCTGTGGGATTGGGACTGTGAAATATTGCATGAGAAAACTAAAAAAAAAAAAAAGTTAAAAGAAACATGAGAAAAAAACACACACAAAAACCCGAAAAAAATTAAAAAAAGGAATTTTTGATTGAAATGTTCTTAGTTCTTGGTGTGAAATGCTCTGAGCGTTTGCTCGTTCTCTAGAAAATTCAGTGAAACAGCTCTTCATCCCCCCGGCTGAAGGGTCCGACGGGGGGGTATCACCTCCAGATTGGTCAGCCACATCTCAGCTTTCAAACTAACAAACAGGCTCTAGCTGTTCCAGTGAAGAAAATATTGAAAATCCGACCCCTAGTGTGAGACTGAGTCTCCTGAGAGCCTGAACCAATGGCTCAGAGCTGGGAACTGTCCTGCTTGTTACATAGGTGGTTGACTCAGATACCAACAGTGATACCTGAGATGTCAGTAGCGTTAACTCTTTCGCTGCCCATCAAACCCCTGAGTAAAGGTGCAGGAGGATTATGCTGGGACATTGCCACAATATGTTCTTATTGGTATTGCAGGAGCCCAGTGAGCTGGGTGCTGTACATGATTGGGTAGGTGTATTATGGTAGCACTTAGGAGCCCCAGTCATGGCCCAGAATGCCACTGTGCTCGGCTCTGTACAAACAGAACAAACAGTTCCTGGTTCCAGTCTTACCTAAGCTACTGTCCCCCGCCTTGCGTGGCGTCTGCTTCAGGCGAGGCCTTCGGTGGCACGCTGGGTTCCCGTTGCCGCCCGCGGGGCTCGGTGTCCTAAGGTTTGGGAACAGCTGTTTAAAGGACGACGGGAACGTTGTGCACAATGACGCTGTGATCCAAGCCCCCAGGGCCGGGCTTCTTACTGCACAGCAATAGCAAGGTGGACAGAAGCTTTTCAAGAACAAACTGGCAGATGAGAGTCCTTGGCCTGGGTCCTCCTTTGGTTATTAACAAACCATCTATCCCCCTCCATGGGGAGCTATCCACCCTACAGGTCTCTGCAACTATCACTGTCTATCCATCCCCTACAGATCAAGCCACCCATCGCTGTTTATCCATCACAATACTGATCTGACCACCCATCTCTGTCTATGCTTCCCCTGCAGATCTTTGCATCCATCTCTATCCATCCCCATACAGATCTCTCCACCCATCTCTATCTATCCATATGTATACAGATCTCTAGCCCCATCACAATCTATCCATCCCCTACAGACCTCTTCAGCCATCTCTATCCATCCATCCCCTACAGACCTCTTCAGCCATCTCCATCTATATGTACCCATACAGATCTATCTACCCATTTCTATCTATCCATCCCCTGAGGATCTCTCCTCCCATCTCCATCTATCCATCCCCTGCAGATCTCTGCACCCATCTCCATCTACAAATCCCCGTACAGATCTCTCCACCCATCTCCATCTACAAATCCCCCTACAGATCTCCCCACTCATCTCTATCTATCCATCCCCTGCAGATCTCTCCACCCATCTCCATCTATCCATCCCCTGCAGATCTCTCCACCCATCTCCATCTACAAATCCCCGTACAGATCTCTCCACCCATCTCCATCTACAAATCCCCCTACAGATCTCCCCACTCATCTCTATCTATCCATCCCCTGCAGATCTCTCCACCCATCTCCATCTATCCATCCCCTGCAGATCTCTCCACCCATCTCCATCTACAAATCCCCGTATAGATCTCTCCACCCATCTCCATCTACAAATCCCCCTACAGATCTCCCCACTCATCTCTATCTATCCATCCCCTGCAGATCTCTCCACCCATCTCCATCTATCCATCCCCTGCAGATCTCTCCACCCATCTCCATCTATCCATCCCCTTGTGATCTCTTCACCCATCTCCATTCATCCATCCCCTTCAGATCTATCTACTCATCTCCATCTATCCATCTCCTACAGATCTGTTCACCCATCTCCATCCATCCATCCCTATTGAGATCTATCCACCCATCTCCAGCCATCCATCCCCTACAGATCTTGGCACCCATCTCTATCCATCCCCTACAGATCGCTCTACCCATCCCCTGCAGATCTCCCCACTCATTTCCATCTATCCATCCCCTACAGCCCTCTTCAGCCATCTCTATCTATACATACCCATACAGATCTATCTACCCATTTCTATCTATCCATCCCCTGAGGATCTCTCCTCCCATCTCCATGTATCCATCCCCATACAGACCTCTCCAACCATCTCTATTAATCCCTTACTGATCTCTCCACCCATTTCCATCTATCCATCCCTTACGGATCTCTCCAACCATCTCTGTCTATCTGTTCCCTTATGGATCTCTCCACCCATCGACATCTGTCCATCCCCTACAGATATGTTCACCCATTTCCATTTATCCATCCCCAACAGATCTCTCCACCCATCTCTATTTGTCCATCCCAGCCCCATACAGATCTATACATCTATCGCTATCCATCCCCTCCCCACAGGATGTATCTGTCTATGGATCTCTAGCGATATCCATCCATCCCTGTACACGCCTCTCTGGAGCTGAAGTCCCCAGTTTAGCAAACCACTCGATCAGCTGCTGAACTGCTTTGCCAAGGAGGACCTGGCCCTGGGGTCTCGATTTCTCTGGTTCTCAGAGTTCTGCCCTTGCTCCACCGCACGTTCTCGGACTCTGTGCTGGACTTGCTGGCCGGGTTCTCTGGCTTGTGTTCTGCAGCAGGTCAGACTGAGCCCGTCCAGCTTTCATCTTTGTGCTCAGCTGGTGTAAATCAGCAGGGACCCCATTTAAGTCAGTTCACATCGGTCTAAACATCAAATCTGGGGGAGGAAGCGCCCCTGAGATTATGCCCTGGTGGTGGCAGACCTGGCGCTTGGAACAAAACAGCCTCATGAGTCACATCAGGAGCTGGCCCCTGACCGATCCACCATGGCAACACCCGCTACGAAACTACGCAGCGTCCACCCAGTCCCGCCCTGGATGGGGTTAAGGGAGAAAGCCCTACGAGGTCCCATCTTGGAGGGCAGTGAGGAGATAGCCCACGCCAACCCATCAGCCGGTGGAAATGGATGGAGCTCCACCGAAGAAGCCACTGGAGTCGACCGAATGACGCCCATTCCCACCAGTGGGTGGGCCCTCATCGGGGAGCGCTGACCATAAGACAGAGCATGAGGCGACCACTGCTGATTTCATGTCTCCTGACACGACGATCGCTGGAGAGCTGCTTAGTCCTCATGCACCTCCTTTCCCTGGCAGATCTAACTGACCCAAGGGGCAGCGTCTGGCAGTTCCCAGCATGCTAGGTTCTGCCTCGCTCTGGCTCATTTGATTTGGTTGGGGATCGGTCCTGCTTTGAGCAGGGGGTGGGACCAGATCCCTCCTGAGCTCCCTTCCACCCTGATATTCTATGATTCCATGATTGACTCCTGCAGCCTGTAATCTCCAAGGCAGGTGGGTGTCCCCCCAAAACTACAGAGCCCAGCATGCCCTCTGGGGCGCACCCTTCAGCTCAAGGTTCAGCATTGCTCCAGGCTGCCATGCTGAGGGCAGCTGCAACCTACTCCCTGTTGTGCTGGATTTTCAGCTAGGTTCCTCTGCTCTGAGCCATCGAACTAACGCCTGGGGCTGGTGGCTGAGGGGTGGCAGCCACAGGCAGCTCTTTGCGGAGCTGCTTGGAGGAAAGCAGCCAGCCCCACCAAGCCAGATTCATTGGCGTAAAGCTGGACTCACCTCTGACTATATCAGGACGTGTCTTTGACCCAGATACCTTGGTCCATAACCCTTCAAGAGCGACGCTCTGTTAGCGCTGACTGCGGGCGCATGTCACTGTCCCAGGAACCTCAATGGATTTGCACCAGTTTACATGAGGGGAGAATCCGGCTCTGCGCCCGTGTAAGCGACCATCTCCTGCTCAACGACCCCTGTGAACCAGCCTTGAAACCATGGGGGGGGGGGGGGCGCTGCTGAATTAGCTCCACGGGTTTTCTGCCATGCGTCTCACTGGCGATTTGGACCCACAAATTCTGAAGGACGCTGCAGACTGAAGGGCAGGTTAAGCTGCATTGCAGGTGCGGCTGGGCCGTGGGGACGAAGATCCAGTTGGTTATTTAGCCCAGGGATGTGTTATGGCGGCTCAGAATTACAAGCCTTTCCCAGCGCTCGGGAATCTCCTGGATTCCAAGCCTGGGGCCAGCTCAGTGTCACCCCAGCGTGGATCCCTTCACCTCCATGGCTCTAAATTCGGCCTCATCACAGGCGGCCTAATGACCGGGAAACTGGCGCCACGTTCCTGTTGCTGGCATAAAACACAAAGCGGGGACGGGGTGGGAGCTCCGTGATGAGCCGCTCCTGCCACCACTGAAGTAAAGGGCAAAGCTCCCGCTGCTTTCAGAGGGACACGGGCTGGGATCTGAGCTGTGAGCCGCGCCATTGCAGCCACGGCTGCTTGAGGCCACCATGACATGAGAGCTGAGCCGGGCAGCCCTGGGGGGCCAGGACATGGGTCACGCAGGCGTCTGGGGCTCACCTCGACCAGCGAGCGAGGGCGAAAGCGGCAGTTTGCCGAATCTGCACTGGAGGGGCTAACATGGCTGTTGCTAATGGGTTAACACAGGGTTGGCTTTTCTGGCCCACGCAGCCTGCTGGTGTTTGGGGTTAAAGCAAAGGGGAGGTGGAGTCAGGACGTCTGGATCCTATTCCCAGGTAGTGGGGTCTAGTGGTTAGAGTGGAGCTGGCGTGCCAGGACTCCTGGGGTCTCTCCCCAGCTCTGGTAGGGGAGTGGGGTCCAGTGGTGAGAGCAGTGGGGCTGGAAGCCAGGACTCCTGGGGTCTCTCCCCAGCTCTGGGAGGGGCGGTGGGGGGGGTTGCTGGAAGCCAGGACTCCGGGACAGCCTCACTGGCCAGCGTTAACCCTTGCCTTCCGGCCAACTTTTTAACTCTGCAGATCAGTTGGGGGGTGGGGGGTTTCCATGACAGCAGCTAGCCCGGACCCCCACATGCAGATTCTGGCCGCGTTTGACGTGGGGGCAGCACCTCCGGCGGAGCAGCGCGCTGTAGCTGTGCACGGAGGCGGTGGTTAATGGAACGGCAGCATCGCCACCCGCGTGTGAATCCAGGCGCTGCCTCAGAACCCAGGTGTCCGGGCTCCGAGGTCATGGGGGGGGGGGGGTTTGCTAGTCACATTACCGCCGCTAGGTGGCGCTGTCTGCCTAGGTTAGCTCCAGAGACCAGCCGGCAGCTGTGGGCTCATCTGCCCCCGTCCCGTTCCCCCCCCTCCCCCACGGGGCTTGCGGGACTCGGGGCAATGACCCCCCCCCCCCCAGGAACTTAGCGTCACTTCCAGTATAACCCGCCTCCTGCAGCTGGAGCAGCAAAAGAGGAAGGGAGCCCAGGGCAGGGCTGGGCTAGCAGGGGGCTGCGGGTCGGGAGTGAGGGGCACCGGCAGAGCTGGGGGGAGCCCAGGGCAGGGCTGGGGGGCTGGGAGTCGGGAGTGAGGGGCAGTGGCAGAGCTGGGGGGGGCAGGGCTGGGGGAGCAGGGGGCTGCAGGTCGGGAGTGAGGAGCACCGGCAGAGCTGGGGGGGGCAGAGCTGGGCTAGCAGGGGCTGCGGGTCGGGAGTGAGGTGCCATGGTGGGGCCACCAGCAGGGACTCCCCGCTTTTATGGTGGCGCGGGAATGCTGTGCATTTGCACCCAGCCTTTGGCACTGGAGGGGCTCAAAGCACTTTTTTAAGGGCGGGGGGGCAGCTGAAGTAAGGCACCAAAGGTTACACAGACACGTAGTGTCAGAGTCCGGGACAGAACCCAGGCATCCTGGCTCCAAGCCGCCCCCTGGCCTCTAACCACTAGACCCCACTCTCCTCCCAGAGCCAGGGGTAGAAGAACCCAGGCATCCTGCCCCCGCCCCGTTCTCATCACAGCTCAGCCCCACCCCCGCCAAGCGCCGGGGTTCTCGCTCAGAACCCCGGAAGGAGGAAGTGGCGCCGGCGTCTCAGCTTTTCCCCGGCACCTGCCCCCGCACGTCCTGCGTGGGGAACCCCCCTCCCCCGGCAGGATACAGCCTGGCCATTGTGTTACTAGGTGGAAGCAACAGCTCCCTGCCCCCCAGCCCAGCACCGGGGACCCCCCCCCAGGAGAAAGCAGCCCCCTTGGCAGCCACACCCTGGCACAGACGGCATCGGGGTAAATGCCCCCACAGTGACCTGGCTGTGAGGCGGGTTGGGGGCACCGTGTGTGTGGGGGGGCACATCAGAGCCAGGAACTGGGGGGTCATGTAGAGGACCAGGCCCCCCCCACGCCAAAAGGGGCTCACAGCACAGAACCCAGACCACAGAGCCCCCCCCCCCCCATGGCTGTCCTGGCGCCTGCTCCTGAGGTGCCAAGATCCCCCACGGAGCTCTGGGCAGAACTCGGGGGGGGCACTGTGGGGGGCTGTGCTGTTAAGAGGGAGAGCACCCCCCTCCCCCAAAACACACACACACACCAGAGTCTATTTTAACCACGTGTTTCTGGCGCTGCCTTCGTTTCCTTTTGCCTGGCCTGCGCCGGTGCCAGGAACTCCCTCCCCCGCCCCCCCCCACACCTTCCGGGGAGCTGGGGGGGGGACAGGGCCAAGGCTGTGTAGCTGGGCTGGCATGTGGGGGGGGGGAGCAGGCAGGCACCAACCTGCCCCCCCCTCCCCCAGCCTCTCTCCATCCCAGGTCCCCACACCCTGTGAGGCAGGGACCAGCCGGCTCCACGCTGCCCTAGATTGGCCTCCTGACACATGTCACTGCCTAGTGGTTGGAGCAGGGGACGCTGGGAGTCAGGACGCCTGGGTTCTGGCCCCGCCGCCGCGCGGCACTCCCCGTTCCCACGGGGCCAGGGCGCAGACCGGAGCGGCTGGTTCAGCCACTGCCAGTTTCAGCCTGGGGCCCCGGGGTGGCGTCGCGCTGGGGCGCGTGGGAGTGTTCCCCCATTCCAGGGCGGGGAGCGCCCAGCCCTGACCTCGCCAGCCCACCCACACGGGGCCCAGCAGCGAGGTAAATAGCTCCATCCCCACACGTAGCCAGAACCCAGGAGTTCTGCCTCCCTGCTGCTCTAACCCCTAGACGCCACTCCCCTCAGAGATCCCGGAATCCTGGCTCCCATCCCCCCTCCATCAGAGATTGGGGGGATCCTGCGTTTGGTCTCTGTAGTGTCCCCCCAGGACTGTCCTGCTCTGGCCCAGGCCCCAGCTCGCTGGTCAATGACCCATGGAGCAAACCCCTCTGCCGGCCGATCCGGCCTCCCCCCGCGCTGGCTCCAAAGGTCGCGGTGCTTGGCCAGGGCCCCCATAGGCAGCCACCCGTGGGGCCGTGAGAGTGACCGGCCTAGGGAAGCCACAGGGTGTGGGGGGGGGCATCAGCAGACACCCCCCCGCACCTCCCCAGGCTGATGGCTGCACCCAGAGATGCTGCTCTGCTTCCAGTTCCCTTCCTCTATCCTCCCCGCGTCCCGGGATGGAGCCCTGGCTCCTAGCCCCACTGCTCTAACCACTAGACCCCACTCCCCTCCCAGAGCTGGGATAGAACCAGGAGTCCCCCTGTGTGTGCCAGCCGATGACAGATGCCCTAGCAGCCCCCACCGGGGTGTGCCCCCCCTCTACCCCCATGCCCCCCCCAGCTCTGCAATGGCCTGGGCCCCTTCCCCTGCGGGGTTAGTACAGAGAGGGGCTACCCCACCCCCCATTGTTCAAGCCCCCCCCATGCTTGGCGCCCTTCCTGTCTGTCCAGGCTGCGCCTGGAGGGGTTGGCTGGGCCTCAAGAGGAAGAGGAAGCAGGCAGCGGGCCTGGGGGGCGGGGGAGGCGGCTCCTTGAGAGAACCCAGGAGTCCTGACTCCAAGCGCCCCCCCCCCCCCCCCCCCCCCCGCCCCGCGCAACCACTAGACCCAGAGGCAGGCACAGAATCCGGGAGTCCTGGCTCCCAGCACCCCCCTCAAAAAAAATAGAACCGGCCTCCCCCCAGACAGCCTCTGCCCTATACACCACTGTCCCATCTGCCCCCACGTGTCCCTGCCCGCCCCTCTATCCCTCTATCCCCTCCATCTGCCCCCCCCCAAAATACCCTTCAAACCACTGCCCTGAGAGACCCTCCTGGAGCCCCCTTTGCCCCCCCCCAGGAAATCCTTACAGAGCCCTTTGGGGCACACGCCTGTGGCCCCCGCACCCCAGCCTGGCGCCACACCCGGCGTTGGAGCCACCTCACTAGGGCGGGGGCATGAGTGGCCGGGAGCCGCTCGCCATTTTCCCAGGCCACCTCCCTGAGCCGCGGGCGTGTGAGCTGAGCTTGGGGGAGGGGGGGGCGCATGGGGGCCAACCCCGGCTCTGTAATGTACCCCCGCCCTATGCCCCCCCGGAGAAGAGTGATCGCCCTGCCCCCCCAGGGAAGAGAATTCCCACTGGCCTGGGACAGAATCCCCCCCATGGGAAAGGGATCACCCCCCCCAACTCCCAGGGCAGGTGGGGGGGGGGGTGTGTGCACACCCACCCACCCACAGGATTCAACAACATTGAAAAGCAATTTACACACACACACACACACACACACACACACACCCCTGCCCCCACCGCACCCCTGCTCCAGCCAGAGAGAGAACCCAGGAGTCCTGGCCCCCACCCCCAAGTGGAAAGCTGCGTGAGCACGTGTAGGTAAATGCACAGGGCGTCTCACTCCCGGAGATTTCGTCTCCTCCCTGGTCCCCTCCACTCCCGCCCCACGTTCCTGGGGTGTGCGGGGCTCCCACGTTCCCCGCACACCTCAGAGCACGGGCAGGGTGGGGCCAGACAGACACTGCAGGGACCAGGCTGAGCAATTACAGGGCGCGCCTCAGCCCCACTTAGCCCCACCGGGAACCGCCTCCCAGGTCTGGTGGTTAGAGCAGGTGATGTTGGGGGTCAGGACTCCAGTGGTCTGTGCCTGGGTGTAGGAGGGGAGTGAGGTCTAGTGAGTAGAGCAGGGGGGCTGGGAGTCAGGACTCCTGGGATCTAGCCCAGCTCTAGGATAGGAGAGAGTCCAGTAGTTGCAGTGACTTGCTGGGGAAGCCACTCTGGCCCTCTGTGCCTCAGTTTCCCCACCTGTTGGAACAAAGATAGCGCTGCATGGGGGGGGGGAGGGGAATTGTGCAAGTCCCATCCCATGGGAACCACACTCTGGAGGCTGCACTTTAAGGCTTGAAGCTGTCTGACTGTAAACTCTTTTGGGTCTCTAACCACTAGCCCCCACTCCCCTCCCAGAGCTGGTGATAGAACCCAGGAGTCCTGGATCCCAGCCCCCCCCTGCTTTAATCACTGAACCCTGCTCCCCTCCCAGAGATAGAACCCAGGGTGTCCTGGCACCCAGCCCCACTGCTCTAACCATTACACCTCACTGCCTCCCGCAGGGCAGTTCCCTGGGGCTCTGCTAGTATTTGTACAGTGCTGCAGCCCAAGGCTCTGCCATAATAACCAGGATCAACAACTATCACCCTCTCGGCCCTGCCACTGGGGCCATGTGCGCTCCCTGCCCCCCACCAGGTCCGTGTGCGCTCCCTGCCCCCCTTCCCCCGGCTCATGGGCGCCCGAGGGTGCCCGGCCCCCGTGAGAACACCGGAACCTCGCCCGCGGCCTGGGAACCGGCAAAGCAGAATGAGCCCATCCGCCCCAGCATCCTGTCTCTGATGGGCGGCTGCTCGAAAGGAAGTCATTCTCTAATACCACTGCACCGGGGGCAGGAGGGCTGGATTCTGCCAAAACCACCCCCTTGTCGGGTCCTGCTGCAGCTGCATGCGGGGGAAGAGGGCTGGATTCTGCCAGTCAGCCCCCCTCTTCCCCCCAGGCAACCCACAGCTCTATCCTGTCCCACGGCAGCTGCTTCCCCATCATCTCTCTGCCACTCTGCTTCCTGCCCAGTCCTCCTTTCCCTTCCTGCCACAAACCTCCTCTGCGTGCACCCCGGGAGCTTACCACTGCGTTTCCCGTCGCGCAGGGAGCTGCCGTCAGAAAAGTGGGGGCAGGCTCGGCTGAGCAGAGGGGAGGTCACTCATCTGATCATGACACTTGCACACAGAAGCTAGATGAAAACCCCAAAATACTCTCCTTGGACGGTTGTGACATGGCACCACTTTTATTCTTAGAATCCAGACCGAGAACATGCAAGGACCCAAAACCAGAGAGAGACAAATGCAGGCTGCTCCCTGAGGCAGAAAAATGAAATTTACCCCAACTTACTCAAACCTGGCTGCTCGGCCCAAATCACGCATTTCCCTACAGAGCCCCTACAACCAGGCCCAGGAAAACCCCATCAAGGTAAAGCGACAGCTTACAATTCCACCAACGTCTGCACTGCGCCACAGAAAGTGATTGTAAAACCACAGAATTTGGCTGCTTTCAACCCATAGTTTTAAAAATCAGCCATGAATTTCCACATCGGACAGCTATCATCACTCCCACCACACACTGGATTTCACAGCAGCAGCTGGGAACAAAACTCAGATCCTCCTGCACCCAGGCCCCCTTCTTTGCTTGAGCTTCAGGAGACTCCCCATTCAGTGTTTGCACTACAGGGACTATGACACACCAATGAGAAGTTCAGACTCCAGCCACTAGGGGGGAGCTGCACTGACACAGTAGCCAGCTCTTTAAGCTGTCTACAATATCAGCAATGGGGGCTTTATTCTGTGGTAACTTAAAAAAAAAATACACGGTTAAGATACTTGTTAAAGGGTGACAACACCCCCCACCCCTGGCATTTCAATTACTTGGACTTCACCTACGCAAAGAGAGGCAGGGCAGCCCAGCCCTACGCTGTCACATACTTGCCATGTGACCTTGGGCAAGTCAATTAGCCTCTCTGTGCCTCAGTTTCCCCTCTGTACACTGGGGATAGCCCTACCCTGCCTACGGTGGAAGAAACTGATCTAGACGTGTTTTACTCACTTTGCACTAGTGCAAACACGGCACCATCAGGCTCAAAGCACGTGGCGCTGGGGCATCCACACATCTAGGCAACTGATTGGAAATGCAGCCCAGCCTGGATGCCTGGGTTCTCTCCCCAGCTCCACCAGTGACCTGAGGCAAATCCCACCCCTACTCAGTGCCTCAGTTTCCCCTCCTTCGGCCACTCGTCTATGTGAGCGCTTGGGCACACGTTTGTACAGCTCCCCACACAACAGGGCTGCCGGGAATGGCTACAATAGAAACACCCAGACTTACCCCTGGGCAGCTGCATCGTGGAGCCGTCTGTACTAAACACCTTTGGTTTGACAGGGCTAGGAAGGTCAGAGGCTGGATTCCTGAGGCCGGATGCACCCCCAGCCCAGCACCGAGGAACTGATCTGGGCACCTGCAGCTGGGGCAAGCGAGTCCAAGCCTGGCTCATTACCGGCCACCAGTGCTTTAAAGTCCAGGCATCCAGCGCTGCCCCTCATTTGTGATCCCGTCAGGGTGGGATCCCCAGGACACAGGTTACACTTTCAACGCCCGACCAGCAGCAAATGTGAACCCATCTCCCGGCTAGCAAGGGCCCCGTGTCCCAATCCCCCACCACAGCTGCAGGACCCCCGAGTGGGCCCCCCCCCCCCATTTCTATACAGCTTGATTATTTTGCAGGGGGATCATGGCTCCCATCTCACAGGGTTTGCACCTGCCTCCAGCGGATGTGCTGTGCTGTGCCAAGAAAAGATCCATTTTATCTCGCCTGATAATCCCCTCGCAGCCCAGCTCGCTAGGCTACTCCATGGAAGTCCTGCCAGCTGTTTCCAGGGACACAGAACCAACCCCTCCCCCACCCTCAATAGTTTTAACTGCCCCCCCCCAACCAACCCAGCTGGCCCGATTCCCATGTTTCTAAGTGAGTATTTCTAACCAGTGAGACAGCTGCAGGTAGTAGGCCATTTAAACTTCTCCCACCACAACCCAAGGGCACTGTTACACAACTCGATATTTGGCACCCTGTGTGGGGTCACCCCACAGGCCAGGGGGGCAGAGAGGGGAGCTCACAAAGGGATAGAGAGGCCAAGACTCAGGAGGAGGGAGAAAAGGGGGTGGATGTTGGCTGGACCAATGGCATGAATCAGACTCCTTCCATGGGGGATCCTCTACTGCATCCAGCGCCTGGGTCCTACTGGAATAAACAGGATTCACACCCAGCCTCAGTCCAGGGGTTAGGAGCCCATCTTGGTTTAGCTCAAGGCCTGAAATCAGTGGCTGCCTGGACCAGGCCAAACAAAAGCCTGCCACTAAATTTAGCCAGACCTTTAAAACAACACCCCCCGCCCCCATTTCTATGACAAATGCAGAGTCCAACAACTTCACCAGTTTCACAAATGGTTTTTATTTAACAAAAAAAATTAACACCACAGAGGAGGAAAGCCCAGTCCATGTCCCCCCCCAAGACAATAAAAAAATGGAACTACAGATATAAATTACAAGCATTCAGGACACATGGGTCACATTTAAAAAGAAATGTCTCAACTGTGTAGGGGGGTTTCCTGGTTTTTTTAATCCATTCGCTAGTGTCCTCTGCGAGCAACTAGCAAATTCAGGAACCAAAGAATGATTTTTGTTCATGGGTCTAGGTAAAGCCATGACGACATTCACAAACACAGACTGATCCGTCCCACCTCTCCGAGCCTCCAAGAGAACTTGAGGGGTATTTGATTTGAAACAAGACAGTGGCATGGGGGGGGGGGTAAGATCTCAGACCCACGAGCCATGACAACAGAAAGAGATGGCTGATTCTCAGAGTTTCACAGGGGGATTTGAACATGTAATAATTTTCCTTTGAAAATCCCAGGGTGAGGGTGGGTGACCAGGATTTCTCCCCTTCTCAAACACGCTCTTCTCTTTTGATCTTCAGCAATTCAGACCAAATTTAATCATCATATTTTAACTGGTTAGTTCAGATACCTCAAAACTCTGAGTAAAAGAAACTTCCCTCCACTTCTCCCAAACTGAAGAGGAAATAAAAAACCCTCCAGAGTCTGACTTTCGTATTTTTTTTTTTTTTTAAAAGAACCAACAACTTATTTGATTTTGAAGAGCAGGCAGCCTCCTCTCAGTTCTCCTTTGGAGGGTTAAATGAGTCAGGCTGACACCCACCCCACCCACACCCTGAAAAACCAGCTCCACACACACACACACCAATCTACGGGCGGTCTGAGCAGGAAATTCCCTGCTGCCCTTCGAGACGGGGTGTGATGCAATGACTGGTCATATGAGCGGTGTGTCATAACGGGCAGGCCAGGCTGGAAGTGGGGGAAGTTTCCTTAATGAATCCTGGGTTGAGCTTTTCGTTGGTGAAAGAAAAAAGGCCTCTTGAAAACAAAACACACAAAAAACACCTGTCCGAAGAAGTGCCCCTGAGGAAAGCGAGCTAGTAAGTCGGGCACCCATCTCCCCCCATCACCCCACTTCTGCGGGTGCTGGAGAACCAGGCGCAGGAGGGGAGGGCTGGAGAAACCAGCCTCCCTTTCTGGACTATTTCTCAGGACTGTTCGCTCTCTTCGACACCCCTTCAGCCCGCATCTGGCCGGCGGGTCTGCCGCCCCCTCCCCCAGCAAACATTCTGCCATCACAAGGACACGGAACAACACAGTTTCAAGTTACAAAAAAAAAAACCACACACAACCCCCCCCCCCTCCAGTTTACGGGTTGTGGAATAGCACCAGTCGAGCCCAGGTCCGGCCATAGCATTTCTCTGCACAAAAATAAACCATCTCTCGGCGAGGAGCGGGCAGGAACAGCTCGGCCCGGCGTGCGAGTCTCTAACCCCATCCTGAAGTTGGGCCAAAGTCCGCCCCCCCACTCCCCACAAAGCGGCGGCGTCTCTCGGTCCCCACGAGCCTTGGGCCTCGCCTCCGCCCTGGACCCAGCAGGGTGGGGAGGGGAAAGTCCGATCTTCCTTCCGCCGCCCTCGGCCTTCGCGTGTCTCTCTCCCGCCCCCCCTCCGCCAGGGAGAGGGGGGCCGCGACCCCCGCCCTGCCCCATGGCTCCCGCCAGGAGCCGAGCGAGCCGCTGCGCGCCGCGGGCCAGGGCCCCCCGCCACGAGTCCCCCCGAGCGGCGGGGACGGGGATTTAAAAGGCCACCACGGCTCGGACCAGTATGCTGAGCACCCCGTCCCCGGGCCGGCAGCCCGGCGTGGGCTCGGGCCCCTTGGCGGGGCCGCCCCGCAGCATCCCGGAGAAGCGGGTCTGCAGGACTTTGGCCAGGCTGGGGAAGGGGCCGTCCTGTCCCTGGGGCTGCCGCTCGCCCTCCTCCTCCTCCGCCTCCAGCCGGGCCTTCTTGGTGGGCACCAGCCCGGCCTCGGCGGCCCCCGGCTTGTCCAAGCTGCTGCTCCGCCGCTTCCTGCTGCCTTTGCCCGGGGGTGGCAGCGAGCCCCCCCGCGCCGGCCGCCTACCGGCCCCGGGCGCTGGAGTCGCCGGGGGCAAGTCCCCGCCGCTGTCCTGCGTCTCCATGGGCTCCGGATCGCCTGCGGCCGGGGCGTTTCCACGGTCCGCGGGGGCTGCCCGCTCCTCCGGCGCCAGGGGGCCCGGGCAGGCGGCGGGCGGCAGCGGGGTCTGGCCGGCGCCTTCCTCCCCCAGGCCGGGCTGCGGCCCCAGGCGCCCCTCCTCGTCCTCCTCCAGCTTGGCCGAGAGATAAACCTCCCGCGCGCTCCGCATGACCAGCGAGAGCTGCAGGCTCCGGTGCAGCCGCAGCCCGCCGCGCTGCAGGCGGGAGTTGTACATCTTCCACACCGACAGCGTCATGATGCGCTGGGCTTCCTTCTGCGCCTCCATGCCAGGCGGGGGCGGCGGCGGCTGCGGCCCGGCTCGCTCCTTCACGGATCGGGCTGTTTGCACGCGGCCGGGGCCCTTTGCACCGACCGGAGACTTGGGGGCGGGGAGGGGGCTGCACTCGGGTCTTCCCACCCCCGCGCCGCCTGCTGCTGCTGCTGCTGCTCCGCCGCCTTTTGGGGCTGCGCCTTTGTTCCACCGCCGCCGCCTCGGACCAGCCGCCCCGACTAAGCCCAGCCGCGCCCAGCTCCGCTGCTTTTATACCCCCGGTGATCTCAGCGCCCGGGCCGCCCCCGCCCACTCACTCAGCCGCATCCGGCCTGTGCAACGCGCCGCCACCCCCAGCGGCTAGTGGGGGGAGGGGAGGGAAGGACGGAAATGCCGAGGCGTGGGGGAGGGGAGGAGAAGGAAGCCGCCAGCCGCAGCAAAGCGGCTAAGGACCTGGGGGGGGGGTCGATGCAAAAGGGACCCCCGCCAGACCAGCCGCCCGCGGCCGCTTCGGCACAAGCAGCCAGACGCCCGGCAGTTTGTGCTTTATTATGCGCGTCCAACGTAGAGCTGGGGGCTTGTTTGCGCGCGCAGTGCAGCAGATGCCGCCGGGGCGGGTGTGAGTGCGAGGCGGTCTCTGGAGCCGACGCCAGCGGGCTGTGCAGGGCCAGCCGTGCAACTCTTGCACCAGGCTTGGGTGCGCGCGATGCATTGAATGCAGCGGATAATGCACGTGCACGCGCAATGCGATACATAAATGCAGCCACTGCACAGCGTGCTATAAAGCTCGCTGCACAATAACGTGAGCACACAAGCACAATCGCCGTTTTAAGTGCAAATGCAGCCTGTGAGTGTAACGTTTCTGTGTCTGAGCAAAAGCACCATCTCCGTTTAATGCGGTCTACCAAATAAATCTGTCTCCGCGTGCAATGCAGCAGAAGCAGAACGCGTGTGAGGCTGCAATCTCTGCTAGATAAAACGCACCTTGTGTACATGGAGTGCAAACGCAAACATCGCTTTCTCTGTGTGTGTATGTGTGTGTGTGTGTAAACAGCGCGATCTGTGTTTAAATCCACTGACTGGAGTTACTGCAACATCTGCGTGCTGGCTGCAAAATGCGTGCCCGTACGATGCAATCGCTGTGTCTCGTGTCATGCCAGTAAACACACCGTACTACAGCAAACCCCAACTCTGAGCCAGAACTCGTAGTGAATGAAATCTTCCTCCGTTCGTTGAGAACGTGCGTGTGCCGGATGCAAGCGGCTGCACTGCACCGGCTCGTTATGCTCCTCTCCTAAGGTACTAATGTTAGCACCTGTATAGCCACTCAAGCCACGCCAAAATCTCCTGCATGTGTACAAACGGTGCTGGCCACGCAATCGCTCTGTAGTATCATTTCATGCTTCACCCCACCTAGATGAAGTTGAACGGGGCAGCGTGAGGCGTGCGGCCGGTTTGGTATCACCACTTAAGCTGGCTCCAGAAGGCCCCAGAAACCCTTCCAGGCAAAGCTGCTTTAAGCCCCTCCAGCGGGTGCAACAATTTTCCGAATTGGGGCGACAAACCTGCTTTTCCTCTTTTTATGAGGGTCACAATCTCAGCGCTGCAAAGAGGCCAAAATTACCCGCCCGCATCTGTGGCACTGCCGGGGGGGGGTCGGTGCTGGGGGGGGGGGGGTCAAGCCCCCCCCCCCACCTGCCCGCAGGCCCGGGAAGAAACTGGCCCAGCACCGGCCCCTTCCCCCCCGCGGGCTCTTTAAGAGGAAGGAAGAGGAGGCGGAGGCCCCGCCCCACGCTTGAGGTCACCCCAGCCTGCCCCGGTTACCGTTTCCATGACTATCTCAGGGGCCCATGACGACAGGGGGCGGGATCCGAACGCGGCGCGCACCAACGTTCCAAAAGGGGCTACGTTTGCGGCCGCCTCGCTTCCTCTTTCCGTATAAGGGCAGAGGCTGGAAGGCCCCGTGGTGGCCTATGGGGAGCGTCCTTCCGGGATCCTACCGGGAAAAACCCATCGGCTCGCGCTGCAAATCCCTCCCCCGCAGCCCACCTGTGTGCACAGCACGTGGGACTGCACCCATCCCCCCAGCCTGGCGCCCCCACCCACTCACCACCCGCCTGTCACCCCCCAGCCCCTGGCCACCTGCCTGTCACCCCCCAATCTCCCCCCAGCTCCCCCACCTGTCTGTCACTCCCCAATACCCCCCAGCCCCTCCCTACCTGCCACCCCCAATCTCCCCCCAGCCATCCACCACCTGCCTGTCACCCCCACAGCCCTCCCCAATCTCCCCCCAGCCACTCACCACCTGCCTGTCACCCCCACAGCCCTCCCCAATCTCCCCCCAGCCACTCACCACCTGCCTGTCACTCCCCAATACCCCCCAGCCCCTCATCACCTGCCTGTGACCCCCCAATACCCCCCAGCCACCCACCACCTGCCTGTCACCCCCACAGCCCTCCCCAATCTCCCCCCAGCCACTCACTACCTGCCTGTCACCCCGCTATCTCCCCCCCTCCTTCCACCACCTGCCTGCCACCTCCACAGCCCCCCCCATCTTCCCCCAGCCACCCACCACCTGCCTGTCACCTCCACAGCCCTCCCCAATCTCCCCCCAGCCACTCACTACCTGCCTGTCACCCCCCAATCTCCCCCCAGCCATCCACCACCTGCCTGCCACCTCCACAGCCCCCCCATCTTCCCCCAGCCACCCACCACCTGTCTGTCACCCCCACAGCCTCTTACTATCTCCCCCAGGCACCCACCACCTGCCTGTCACCCCCACAGCACCCTGCAGTCACCCCCCATTTCCCCCAGCCACCCACCACTTGCCTGTCACCCCCAGTCTCCCCCAGCCACCACCTATCACCCCAACAGCCCAACTACATGACACAACCCCCCACAATCTGACTACATACAGCCAATCTCCCCCCACAACTCCCTCCATAATGACTACACAACCCATCTCCCCCACCCACACACAACCTGCCTATCACCCCCACCCACACATAACTCCCAACACATCCCATCTACACAACACATCCACCCACAATATCCCCCCCACAATCCAACTAGATGACACAACCTCACTACACACATCCGGGCTGCCAGGCAGAGTCTGACTGTACACAGCCTACTTCTCTCACCGACTCACAACTCCCCCACACTATCTGACTACTCACAATCTGCCTCCACCCTCCCCCCCACAACCTCCCTCTACACATATCAGACAACTCTCCCCCAACTCGACTAAATACAACCTGACTACACACATCCCCTCATAATCAGATTGTACACAACCTATCTGTAAACACCTGACACACACTGCCTGTTCCCACACACACAATCTGACTACACACATACCCTACAACTCTGCCCACAATCTGACTACAACCACACCCAGCCTGAGTGGACACAATCTACCTGTACACAGCTCAAACACACATACAACCTGCCTGCATGCCACACAACTCCCTCACACAATCTGACAACATGCAACCCCCCTGCCCCACACACCCTGCCCACACACACAGCACACAACCCTCACATTATCCTCCACAACCTGACCATCAACTAATCTCACATACAACTTCAGATGTACACAACCCCCGTCTCCCCCGATGGCTACACCCCCCAACTCGATGCACCCCCCACCCTGCTGGCCTCAACAGCTCAGTGTCACCCCTCACAAGGCCTCCTAGCAGCAGCCCCCTGGGGGCCAGGGTCCCATGGAGTCAGCTGGCAAGAGTCATGAGAAATCCCCTGCGGCAGGGAGGGGATAACCAGTAACCCCACAGCAGGGACTTGTCATACTGGCTGGACTGGAATTAAATCCCCATGAGGAGGAGCAGCTGGGAGTGGAGTCTAGGGGCTAGAGTTGGGGGGCGGGGCTGGGAGTCCGGACACCCGGGTTCTGTTCTCTGCTCTGGGAGGAGAGTGGGGTCGGGGTGTGTGTGTCAGGACTCCTGGGTTCTAGCCCTAGTTTGGGGGGAGGGGATAGGAATAGGGGGAGGGCTGAAGTCAGGACTCCTGGGTTCTATTCCCAGTTTCGGGACGGGGGCGGGATGTGGCGGTGGGGGATGGGAGAATCCGGACTCCTGGGTTCCCTGTCTCCGCTCCTTGGCTCAGTGTGGAGCAGGTCAGGGCCGGGAATTCGGGGTCAGCTCAGCCTTGTCCCCCCCCCCCTTTCCTCTATGGAGGGTTGTGAATGGGCGGAGCCCCGCCCCCCCCCCCCGCAGCTGCCGCCTGCCCGGCTGGATCCGCCCCCCCAGTCCGGGCAAGGCCGCCCCGCCCCCAGCAAAGGCGGCGGCCGGAGTTTCGGCGGGGCCGGGCCAGCGCCGGTCACATGGCGGGGAGCGGCGGCGGCAGCCGGCGGAGCGGGGGGCCGGGGCGGCAGCATGGCCCTGGAGGACCCGTTCTCCGCCGTGCGGGGGTGAGTCGGCCGCGGCCCGCGCAGAATCGCCCCCCCCCCTTAAAATGGGGCTGAAAATAGCACCGGGACCCTGTGCAGAGAGCCCCGCTGGGGAGCCTGCCCCCCCCTTGAGAGGCCCCGCCCCTGGAGAAACCCTCCCGCCCCCCTGTCCCTGGAGTGCCCCCCTGGAGCACCCCCCTTCCGCCCCCCCGCCCCTGGAGCATCCACCCCTGGAGAAACCCACCCGCTTCCGTCCCCCCCGCCCCTGGAGAAATCCTCCCTTCCGCCCCCCGCCCCTGGACCACCCCCCCTTCCGCCCTTGGAGGAAACCCCCCCGCTTCCGTCTCCCCCGCCCTGGAGAAACCCCCCCTTCCACCCCCCCGGAAGAAGAGACATCTCCCTTCCCCCCTCCCCCTTGGAGGAACAGCCCCCCTCTGCTGCGGGGAGATCCCTTCCCATCCTCTGGGGTGAGGGCTGGGGGCTGTTCATACCGGATTTCCTTGCTAGGGAGACCGGACAGCAAGTGTGAAAAATTGGGACGGGGGTCGGGGATAATAGGAGCCTAGATAAGAAAAAGACCCCAAAATCGGGACTGTCCCTATAAAATCGGGACATCTGGTCACCTCGTGCTGCGATGCAGCCACCTCTGGGGTGGGTGGGTAGGTGGAGGGCTGAAGAGCAGCCAGACAGGGTTTGGCAGCACAGTGCCGTCTCCCTGGGGGTCTTCTCACCCCCCCTTGCTCTCTGCCCCCCAGGGAGGTGCAGAAGGCTGTGAACACGGCCCGGGGGCTGTACGAGCGCTGGTGTGAGCTGCTGCAGGAGACTCATGTCGTCAGCACGGAGGAGTTCGACTGGACCACGAACGAGCTGCGCAACAGCCTGCGGAGCATCGAGTGGGACCTGGAGGATCTGGAGGAGACCATTGATATCCTTCTGGGGCCAGGTTCCCCTGCAGGAGCCCCTCCCCCCGTGCCAGGCCTCTGCCCCGCTCCCCACGGCGCCCCCTGCTGGGAGTAGCCAGGAGCCCCTCCCCCCGTGCCAGGCCTCTGCCCCGCTCCCCACGGCGCCCCCTGCTGGGAGTAGCCAGGAGCCCCTCCCCCCGTGGCAGGCCTCTGCCCCGCTCCCCACGGCGCCCCCTGCTGGGAGTAGCCAGGAGCCCCTCCCCCCCTGCCAGGCCTGTGCCCCGCCTGTGCTCCGCTCCCCACGGCGCCCCCTGCTGGGAGTAGCCAGGAGACCCCCCCCAGTGCCTGGCCTCTGCCCCGCTCCCCACGGTGCCCCCTGCTGGGAGTAGCCAGGAGCCCCTCCCCCCGTGCCAGGCCTGTGCCCCGCCTGTGCCCCACTCCCCACGGCGCTCCCGTCTGGGAGTAGCTGGGAGCCCCCTCCCAGTGCCAGGCCTCTGCCCCACTCCCCACGGCGCCCCCTGCTGGGAGTAGCCAGGAGACCCCCCCCCCAGTGCCTGGCCTCTGCCCCGCTCCCCACGGTGCCTCCTGCTGGGAGTAGCCAGGAGCCCCATCCCGTGCCAGGCCTCTGCCCCGCTCCGCATGGCACCCCCTGCTGGGAGTAGCTGGGAGCCCCCTCCCAGTGCCAGGCCTCTGCCCTGCTCCCTGCGGCGCCCCCTGCTGGGAGTAGCCAGGAGCCCCTCCCCCTGTGCCAGGCCTGTGCCCCGCTCCCCACAATGCCCCCTGCTGGGTGAGTCCAGGAGCTCCCCCACCCACGACGCCCCCTACTGGGAGTAGCTGGGAGCCCCCTCCCAGTGACAGGCCTCTGCCCCGCTCCCCACAATGCCCTCTGCTGGGTGAGTCCAGGAGCTCCCCCACCCATGACGCCCCCTACTGGGAGTAGCTGGGAGCCCCCTCCCAGTGACAGGCCTCTGCCCCGCTCCCTGCGGCACCCCCCTGCTGGGAGTAGCCAGGAGACCCCCCCAGAGCCAGGCCTCTGCCCCGCTCCCCACGGTGCCCCCTGCTGGGAGTAGCCGGGAGACCCCCCAGTGCCAGGCCTCTGCCCCTCTCCCCACGGCACCCCCTGCTGGGAGAGTCCATGGGAATGTAGGGAAATCCAGAGAGCTGTTCGGTGCCTATGGGCTGGCTGGGGCCTCGTCCACCCCACCCACTCTCCCCCGTCCTGTGCTCCCCACTCCCGCGCCCGGACTCTGTCCGTGCCCTGCGCGCTGGGTCCTTAGCTCGGGCGCACGCATTGTGGAGTCGAACCCTCGCAAGTTCAGGATCGAAGCCAGCGAGCTGACGGAGAGACGGGCCTTCGTGAGGCAGATGCGGGACTCTGTCAAGGTGGGGAACCCCTGCCCCTAATGCATCAGGACCCCGGGGCTTGTGTGTGTCTCTGTCTGAGGCACAGGGCCGCCCCCTGCTGGAGGAATCTGGAAACTCGGACCTCCTCTGAGTGTGTGGGGTTGTGCTGCCCTCTAGTGGGCACAACAGCTAGTGCAGCGGAGGGACCCCAATAGTTCAGGGAGGAGGAGAAACTGAGTCAGGGATCATGGTTTCCAGCAGGTAGTTTTGAAACTCGGTGTGTGTATTGGACAGAGCAAGGGGCTGGGAGCCAGGACCCCTGGGTTCTATCCCCAGCTCTGGGAGGGGAGTGCGGTCTAGTGGTTAAGGCAAGGGAAGTCCAGGTCACCTGGGTTCTGTTCCTGGCCTTTCCGGCTTGCCATGGGGAAGTCCCTTCCCTTCCCCCTGCTCCCATTTCTGTCTGTGAAGCCGACGGGGAGGGGGACCCCCACGGAAGTGCCCCGGGCTGCTGCTCTCACAAGCCCCCCTCTCTCCCTGCAACAAGCCCCTCTGGCTTCAGACCAATCTCGTTTTTAACCCCTTCCCTCCCCTCCATGGCAGGAGATGCGGGATCACATATCCAGCCCGTCAGCCCTGGCCTTCGCTGAGCGGAAAAACAGAGAGGTACCTGGTCCCGTCCTCCCTGAGCAGCAATGGGAGAGCTCGCGGGGGCGGGGAGCCCCAGCCCACAGCACCGCCCAGGCCCCATAGAAAGCCCTATAGCCCATCTCGTGCCCTGGTACGCCATCCTCTCTGTCCCGCAGCCGCTGATGGGGGAGGCTGGAGTGGCAGCCCCTGGCAGCTGGGATGCTCCATCCAGGGACATAGCTGCCCATGCCTCCTGGGCACTCTGCAAGGTGCCTGATCTCTCCCGCGGGGGTGGGGGGCTGGTCCCCATGGTGCATTTGGCCCCCGCCCCTCTGGTAATGAGGGTCTTGCTGTGTAGGGGATGGGCTGACAGCAGGGGGAGGAGGCGAATATGGAGTCTGCGTTGCCATCCTCCAGATCGGAGGCGGTGCCCCCTAGAAGGGAAGGGCCCGTGTCCCATTCCCCACCCCCCTGAGCCACCCAGTCCCCATCACCCCCCTCATCCCGAGGCACTTGCTACCCCCAGCGCTCAGTTGCCTGGATGGGTCCCCAGTCAGGGCTCCGCTCTCTCCCTGCAGATGCTGATTGGCGGTGGGGCCAGCCAGAAGCCCCCCCCGGAGCGGTCCGGGCAGCTGCGGGAGGAGCTGGTGTCAGCCAATTCCCGCTATATTGAGGAGCAGCAATTGCATCAGCAGGTGGGGAGCTGTCAGGGGCCACAGGCAGGGGCTGGGGGGCTACGAGGGGACGGATACGCCCTGCTGCCTCCCTAGTCACCCAGACCAGGAGGGACACAGTGTCCTCCCTTCCAGACCCCTGTAGTGATCAGCTCAGGGTGGGGGGAGTCGGGGGCTGTGGCCTGACATCCATCCACCCCATCCGAGAGCTGGATCTAAAGTTACCCAAGCTGCCACCCTCGTGCCCTGTGTGTTGGACCCCCTGCAGCAGGGAGTTCCACAGCCCCACAACCTGGGGATTAACCCTGGGGGCTGGCGGTTGCAAACTTTGAGGGGGTGGGGGCAGCAATTCCTCCCTCCCACCATCCCAGTTCCTGTCTCCCACCACCGTTCTGGTGCCAATCCAGTCACCCCCCTCCCCCGTAACGGGACCCTGTCGCACATCCCCCTGGCAACGACTCACTGGGCTTTTCCTGCCTCCCTTCCCCGGCAGCTGATCATAGACCAGCAGGACGAGCAGCTGGAGCTGGTGTCGGGCAGCATCCGGGTCTTGAAGCACATGTCGGGCCGGGTTGGGGACGAGCTGGACGAGCAGAGCTTGTGAGTGGGGCGGGGTGTGGGGAGACCTGCTCACGGGCCTGGGAATGGGACATGAGGCCTTTCCCCACTAGGGGGCACCAGCCCCAGATCTGAAAATCCCTCCCATCTGGCCCCACATGTGAGGTGAGTTTGGCGGGTCTCAGCCCAGTTCTTAGAGGCATGACAGGTGCCCGGAGGAGAAGCCCCACCAACCTGGGGGCGGTGGAGGGAGGGAATGGGACAGGCCCCCTCCTGACACCTTGGCAGGGGACTGAAAGCGGCAGTGACTGGATCCCCGACACGGGGAGCCGGGCAGGCATGTTAGTGGGGGTGGGGGGTGTTTCCATGTCTCCTGGCTTGACCGCAGCCCCCCTGGGTGGGCGCTGCACCCTGATGACAGCTTGAGCCTGGCTTGGCAGGATGCTGGAGGAGTTCGGCCAGGAGATGGATCACACCCAGTCCCGCATGGACGGCGTGCTGAAGAAGATGGCCAAGGTCTCCCACATGAAGAGCGGTGAGGAAGGCGCCGGGCAGGGGGAGATTTTTCAAAGCACCCAGGAGACTTCAAACCCTGAGTCCCCTTCCTGTCTCTGGGAAGGAAGTGAGGTTCAGTGGTTAGAGCAGGGAGGGGCCGGGAGTCTTCTATCCCCAGCTTTGGGAGGGAAGTGGAGTCTGGTGGTTAGTCGAGAGCAGCGAGTCGGGACTCCTGGTTTCTATTCATGCCCCTGTGTGACTTTTGGGGCAAGTCCCTTCCCCTGCCTCAGTTTCCCTTCCGTAAAACGGGGCGGGGAGCGGGGGTGGGGGGTAGTGAGCTTTACTCCTGGGATGTGTGTGCATGTGGGAGGGAGGTTTCTTTAATGCACCCCAGGCAGCCTAGAGGTCCCTAGTGTCGGTGCTTAAGCCAACCCCTGCCCCCCAATCTCAGAATCGTCCCTGCCACCCCACCCCCCACACTCACTGCATCTCCCCCTGTGCTTCCTCCTCCCCAGACCGGCGCCAGTGGTGTGTGATCGGCGTTCTGCTTGTTCTCCTCATCGTGGTGCTTATCCTCTTCTTCACTCTGTAATCGGCTGGCCAGGACTGCGGGGGGTGGGGGGGGCACCACTCTCCTGACCAGCCCCCCCTCTCCCCCTCCACGCACATGCCTCCATCATTGCTTGGCGAGCAGCCCAGGAGCTGCCCTGCTCGAGCACAGCCCAAAACGGTGCCTTTCTCTGACCTTTGGGGCTGGCACCTATGGTAAAGAAAAGGCACCTCCAGGTACCAGGGGAGATTCCTGCTGGGAATCTGGTTCAGGTGTTTCTCTCCTCCCCCCCAGCCTTTGCTTCCACATCGGGGGCTTGCAGTCAGGTACAGGGCTGGGGGTGTTGTCAGCCTGTAGGGGGCAGTAGCAATGTGCTGGAATGGGGGGCACTTCTGATCTCTCCCCAGATTTGGGAGGGAAGGGAAGCCAGTTCATTGGTACCTCCACCCCCCTTCTGCAAAGCCAGGAGCGGGAAGGAGAAGCAGCTTGCCCGTTCCAGGACGGGATGGGGCAGCACAGCCTGTGCCACCAGGGGGCGCTGTCTTATCACACCAGCTGCCTGTTGCAGGTAGACCGATTCTTACTAGCATGGGGTGCAAACTCAGCTGTTAATACCCTCCCATGCTGGGCTGGCGCACGGGGTTCAGGGATGGTGACAGCTGCTTTTTAGGGCTCCCCTGCCTTAAAGCCCAGCTGCGCTTTGCCTGGCCTGCGCTGGCTCCTCGCCCCTCCCTGGCGGGGCCGTCGCTCATTTTTTGTACGAAAAGCCAAAATAATTCCTCAGGCGGGTTTTCAGTTAAAGAAATGGGGGGTCACGTTGTTGGATTTTTGCTTCCTTAGAGGGGAGGAAGAGGACCTGACGGTCGGTTTGTTGTTAATTATTTGTATTATGGTAGAGTTGGGAGGCCCCCACGGTGCTTGGTGCTGTACAAACAGAACCGGGATGGACCCTGCTGGTGCCTCTGCCACAAGGAGAGACTGCAGTGCATGCTGGGAGATATAGTCTGGCCAGGGAGCAGGGCCCATGGGGGAAATAGGGGCATGAGACACTCCTTTCTACAATTCCCATGATGCACTATGGCAGCTGAGAGGGAGTGCAGTGCATCATGGGAGATGTAGTCTGGGCAGGGAGCTTGGCCCACAGAGGAAAATGGGGGTGGGAGGGGCTCCCGGCTGCAACTCCCAGGCTGCAGCCCAGTGGCTCTGCTCCGGGAGTGAGCACAGTGTGTTCTGGGAGATGTAGTCCAGCCGGGGAGCAGGGCCTGTGGGAGGAAGTAGAGGCACAAAGGACGTCCAACGACAGCTCCCATGTGACATGGTCCCAGAGTCTTGTGGCCTCGCCGGAACCTGAATTTCTAATTTAAAAAAAAAATCAAATTAATATTTTTTTAAAAAACCTTTAAACAATAAAGCAGCAAAAGTGAGGACTCGAGGCCAATGTTTTGTCCCTTTCAAGGCGCCTGGTTTTTGTCAGTGGCTCCGTGCGCTGAGACGGGGCCGCCCTTGGGAGCTTTTAATGCTCTGTCCCCGGGGATCTTCGCCGTGCTCTGAAAATCCCCAGCACATGGGACTCACCCATCCCTCCACGGGGTGGGGTGACCAGACAGCAAGTGTGAAAAATCGGGACGGGGTGGGGGGTAATAGGAACCTCTATAAGAGAGAGACCCAAAAATTGGGACTGTCCCTATAAAATCAGGACATCTGGTCACCCTCCCACTGGGGTCAGTGGGGCCAGATCCCCAGCTGGTGTAAAGCAGTGTTGTCCCAGGGGGGTCAATGAGACTGCCCTGATTTACACCTGCTGAGGCTGTGACAGCCGCAGTTGTGCATCAACATCCGTGGTGTGGCTCTGCAGCTGGCGTTAATCCAAGTGCCTCCTTGGCTGTTACACCAGCTGGGAATCTGGCCACTGGCCGCCACACCCTGCCCCTGGCCTGTCTGCCTTCCCAAGCGCTGCCGGGAACCGGGCCGGGCCCTGAGAACGCAGCAATCCCGCGGGCAGCGCCAGCCCAGAACACGGCAGCTCCTCTCGGGGGCTGGGTTTGGTCCCTAAGGGGCAGACACGGGCCCAGCGCTTGGAACTGTGGTAACCTGCAGGGTTCTGGGGTCTCCCGGGGGATGTGCCCCTGCCCCCAGCCAGGCTCTTCTCCGCAGGCAGGAACGGGGCCCAGCTGACAGAAGCAGAAATGCAAATGGGGTTGGCGTTGGAGGGGCTGAATGAATGGAGACAGCTGCTAACGAGGCCTGGGTGCCTGCCCCTGCCCCCCGTTATAAAGGCGGGATGAGTTTACGTGACTCTTGGCAGCTGGGGGGATAGGCTCAGGTGCTGCAATGAACAGGCCCATGGGAGAGCCCCAGCAGGGGGCTCCCCCTGCTCTGTCTCCCCCTGCAGGCTGCAAAGGGAGCTGCAAGGGGCCTCTCCCGAGAGTTTCTATCTGGTGCGTGACTAGCCAGAGGCGGCCGTGTATACGGGCACTGCGCTGGGGCAGGGGGTGACGCCTAGACACCCCTGCAAGGATCTCTGCCTCTGCTGGGTTGGGGCGATGGAGTGTACAGACCCCACACTGGGCAACATGGGATTAAGGGATTATTTTGGGCCCCATCTCAAAACACCTGCAGCAAATGCTCCAGCTGCTGGAGGGATTAAAAGGCAGGGAATTAGCTCGTGTGGGTGGCAGAGCGGGAGGGGAGCAGAGCAGCGGGAAGCGTAAAGGCTCTGACCCACCAGAGGGGGAAGGATCCCATGGCCCTTGGTACCTCCCCCCCGTCTTACTTATTGGGGTTTGGATTTCCTCACCAGGGGAAAGCCTTGGACTCAGCTGTGGGGGGGACGAGAGGAAGAGGCCCAGGGAGAACAGCCTTAAGCAGCCTTGGTTGCCAGCCCACGGGTAGCCCAAAGGGCCCTGGATGGGAGCCTGGTGGAGTGGGTGGGCCCGGGCTCCCCTCCCCACAACCCCCTTGGCAGGCAGCTGGCGGCTGTGACCACTAGGCCCCGCTCCCCAACCAGACCCTGAGTGAGGCCTATTACAGTTGGATGGCACCTGCTCCCACCTGGGAAGGGGGGGGGGGCTGAGCAATCAGCCCCCACCCCTGCCCCAAAGCCAGGTGCTGCTTTTCCTGGGGTAGCTGAGAAGCTAAAGAAATCTTTGAGAACAATGGGGGGGGGGGTTATATTATCTCCTCACCACTCTCTGCATCACACCACGTGTTGCAGCATTTTAAAATTCCAGTGGAAATGGGTGGGGGGGAGCGTTGGGGAAAATTCAGGGCCTGAGCCAGAGTTGATGAGTCTCCCTGAAATGATCTGTAGTCTGCTAGAGCCTCCAGCTGAGTGGGTGGGTCTTGTCCTGCCAGGTGCTGCCACCCTCCCCGCCCCCCCCCCAGCTGAGATCAGGGCCCTCGTCCCACCAGGTGCTGCATTGCCCTCCCCAGCTGAGATCAGGGCTCTCATCCCGCCAGGCGCTGCCTGCCCCTCCCCCAGCTGAGATCAGGGCCCTCATGCTGCCAGGCGCTGTCCCCCCCACATCCCCCCCAGCTGAGATCAGGGCCCCTGGCTCACCAGGTGCTGTCCCCCCATCTCCCCCAGCTGAGATCAGGGCTCTCATCCCGCCAGGCGCTGCCCGCCCCTCCCCCAGCTGAGATCAGGGCCCTCATGCTGCCAGGCACTGCTCCCCACAGCTGAGATCAGGGCCCCTGGCTCACCAGGTGCTGCCCAGACCCCCCGGTTGAGATCAGGGCCCATGTCACCCCAGACACTGTGCAGACGTGGACAGAGGGTCGCCGGGCTCTCCCAGCCTGCTGTCACTCTGGAGTCACTCCCTGACAGCCAGGGGGCTGGGCGTGGTGCGCACCAGCTCGATCCCGGCCGTGCTCATCGATCTCGGCTGTCAGTGCCCCAGGACCCAGCTGGGACCCAGCGTGGCTGGCTCGGCACAAACATGGGGGAGGCAGCTGGCTGCCCTGATGTGCTAACTAGCCAAGCTAGCCCGCAGGGGGCGACAGAGGGCTGGCTGCAGGGGGCACACGTGCGCCCCCTGCTGGAACCCTGTGGCCGCACAGCCAGGAGGCTGGGGCTCGACGGGTGAGGGGGGCAGACACGTGCCACGGGCTGGATTCCAGCTTTGGGAAGCCGGCCGGGCGCTCCAGCGCTGACCCAGAAAGTTAGGGGTGAGGTGATCGCCTCACGCGCGCCCCCTGGTGGCACCACGTGGCTTGGCTGCGCTGCCTCGCTCAGAGCCGGGACCTGAGGACGAGACGCCCCCTTGGCGAGGGGGCTCGTTGCTTAGCTCCTGAAGAGGACAAAGAACCCCCCCCGAGTCCCTCACGTCCAGCCCTGGGGCTACTGCCGACGAGCGGCCCCCAGGCTGGGGGATGGGGCAAAAGAAACTTGTGCTCCTGGCCCTGGGCTTCCGGTGGCTCCTGGCCAGCAGCTGTGTGTGTGCGGCCTGTTTCCCTGCCTCCGCATAAGGCCGTACCCCGCCGCCAGCTGGTCCTCTGGTCAATGACCTGCCCGAATGGGGTCCCTCCCTGGGGAGCGGCTCTTCAGGGACGCATCTGGCCCTGCCTCCCCTTACAGGGGCCAGCCCAGGACACGTGACTCGACTTACCCGGGGAACAACTCTCGGATAACAGACGACCGGTCAATCTAGCAGCCCAAGGGTCAGCACGAGCCAAAGGCTGGAAGCTGAAGCTAGCCCAGTGCAGACTGGGCATCAGGTGTGAGGTTATTTAATCACTGGAGCAACTTACCCAGGGGCCTGGTCGAGTCTCCACCCCTGACAATTTGTAAATCAAGATCGGATGTTTCCCGAGAAGCTCGTCCCGTAGTTCAAGCAGGAATTAATTCAGGGAGGTCCTCTGGACTCATGATCGCAGAGAGCCCCTCTGACCTTCGACTCTGTACCCCATGTTAGCGCCATGGTCTTACAACCTAAATAGGCAAAGGGAGTAGAACGATCCCCTATTTTAGATGGGGAAACTGAGGCACAGAATTGGCAATGACTTGGCCAAGGAACCGAACCCAGCTATCTTGAGTGCCTTAAACACCACTCTCCAGCTGTTGGCAAATGCCTGGGGTGTGCGTGTGAAATCAGGGTAGAAAATAACCAGCCAGGTGTGCAAATTTGTTACAAACCTTTTTTTTATTATTATTAACATTTCTGAATTCCTCTTTTTTTAAATCTTTACAGTAGTTAATGTGCAATTGTCGATACTCTCAGGTCACAGGAATGAGGGAGTCACAAAAATTTCTTGGCACTTATAACACAGAACAAATACTGGCATTATTGGGGGGGCGGGGGCAGGGTTAGAGTAACAGCAGGGGGCGCTGGGGAGCGAAGAGTGAGTTGCATTAAAAAAAAATTAATTTTTTTGTTTTGTTTTCCTCTTTGTAAGTATGTTATGAGGGGGCGGCAGAGACGGGGGATCGGGGATGCTTGAGATTATAGAAGCTACTTGCATCAACTGAAAGCACTTGGAAGGCATCCATGCTGCATGGGCAGGCGCTTTGAACAATCAGGCGTTTAGTGCTTTTTAAAGTGTAAATTAGAGAGGGGTTTTTAATACTTTTTTTTCCCCTCAAATTTGTTTTTTTTGTTTGTTTTTTTTTGGAAAAAGAAACGAAAACCGACGACGATGGGAACGAAAGGGAAACCAAAGCAACCAACCAAAAAGCTGCCCAAAAACCCAGGTGCCGCTTCCCAACTCAAACGCGTGAAGTGAAGTCCAGATTGGAAAGAAAACTCAAACAATCGTGTGAATAAATTTGCCAGCTCAGAAAAAAAAATCCCATTGCCGGAGTGGGGACGGGGGGGCTTCCCACTTGAACCTGGCGAGGGGCAGGGGGCCAGGTTTCCAGCACGGCTAATTTGGGGTGAAGGGAGGTGTGGCAAACACACTGCGGCCTGGGTGGACGAGCGTGTGGCTAACATCCCATTTCCAGGCACAGATCTATGGCAGGGGCTCTCCCTTGGCTCCTGGGAGAGAGTCGAGAACGTCGGGGTGCAGAGGTATCTGGGACTCCCGGCACGTTGCATCAGGAGAGGTCTCCCGAGTTACAGTGTCAATGAGGCTGGAGCGCCGGGAGCACACGGGGGGGGGGGGGGGACGGACGAGACACACCCATCTCAGTCCTCTCGGGGCTGGCAGGGAAGGAGGGGGGGGACTCAAAAAAGAAAAAAAAAAAAAAAAAGAGAAAATTCTAGCTGCAGAAAGTGAGACCTGCTCCCATCTCAGTTCCGGTGTCAATCCGGAGTCACTCCTCTGAGCACCAGACAATCCAGAGTCACTCCATTACAACCAAAGCATCAGCAGCGGACCTGCACTGGCGTAACCCAGCTCAGCTACAGGGGGCTGCGGCAAACCCATTCCCACTGGGCCCCCGGCCCCAGAATCCCCTCTCCCTGCATTATAAACTAAAGCCCAAGTCCTGAAAGGCATTCGTGTGCCTAACTCCCCTGGGAATTAAGCATTTAACTCCAGGAGCTCGGACTGAAATCTCGTTTCCCTTTTACAATATTAAATCAAAAGGCCTGTTACCGCGGGGGGTGGGGTGCAGAGGGCCTGGGAATTCCACCCTGCCTAGGGGCCTTCCCAGGTGGTGGAAATAGGGGGCAGATCAGCCTATTCTGTACCTCCCCAGGCCTGAAGCGGGAGTTAGAGCAGCCTCCAGGCTGCTCTAATTGACACTGGAGGCCGAGGCAAGGGAACGGAAAGGGGGCTTAGAGCTTGGGCCCCCTCCCACGTGGGGATAAGTCTGATCCACCGGCGAGGACAAGCCCAGGCTGCCCTTTAGGCCGAGGGGGCGGGATTCTGAGCTGGCGCTCAGGCATCAGCGAGAGGAGAACCGGGCCGATCCCTGCCCCTGCCGCATCCACCCCATCAGCTCCTCCCCACTGACCCTCGCTCGTTACAGGCCTAGATGCTTCAATCTCTAGGTTCCCACCAACACAGACATCTCCCCACCATCCCCCAGCCCCATACTGCTGCAGACAGCAACAGCGCCACCCGGCGGCCCATCTGGGGAATAGCAGCATTCAAACCCCGCTCTCTGGCTCAGGCTGGGCCAAATCGATGGGCTCAGAGGCGAGTCTGGCCCCCGTGTCTGCGCCAGGGCGGGTGAGCGGGAGTGAACGGGCTAAAGGGACATTATCTGGGAAGGGTCCGAGGCCGGGCGCAGGAAGGACCCCAGCCCTCCTTTGCGAAGCAGAGACTTGGTCAACTCGTCACATGGGAGGGCGCTGCCACCTGCCACCCCCACACTGGGAGCCAAAGGGAAAAGCTGGGCGCTGACACTCCCGGCAGACGGTCCCCAAACCACAGACACCCCAGCCACCCCTCCGCGCCCAAAGCCCTGGGCTGAGATCACCCCAGACGGCAGGGACCCCCGCTGAGATCTAGGGCAAGAACAGGGATCGGGGAGATCCCAGAAGCAACCCCCACCCCAAGGGATTGCCCTGCTAGTCACCAGATCCGGCTGCTTTTCCCTGACACTCACCACACCGTGTGCTCGGCTACATCCTCACCGCGAACGCTGTCAGCTCACGCTGCCCTCATCCCCTGTTGGTCACCAGGCTGGGCCAGTATCCCCTCCATTTCA
This sequence comes from Mauremys mutica, assembly GCF_020497125.1. Lineage (NCBI taxonomy): Eukaryota > Metazoa > Chordata > Testudines > Geoemydidae > Mauremys > Mauremys mutica. Next base: position 26,358,374 of record NC_059091.1, read on the forward strand.
GTGTGTGTGGGGGGGGGGGGAACTGAGGCACAGAGACCGAAGGGGGGACTCCCCGTCCCAGAGCTGGGAAGAAAACCCAGGAGTCCTGGTGCGACGGCCACACCTCCGGAGCTAAAAGCAGGAGCTGCTCCAGCTTGTGGCAGATCGTCTGCGGACCAGGCGCAGAGAGGGGGCTGCGAGGAGCACATAACACACGCTGATCCGCAGCTTTCACCGGCCCCCAGTCCCTATCCCCCCTGTACTGCCCTGCTCCGGTCACGGGACCGCTCCCCTCCTGCCTGTGTAGAGCAGATCCAGCCCCAGGGGCCATCCTACAAGTGCCCCAAGAAAGTGACACAGCCTCACATTTCTACCCGACCCCACAGGCCTATTGCCAAAGGCGCCGGCAGAACAGGCCCCTCCACTGGTAGCTGCATTATTTGGGGCCGTACGTCAGGGAAGTCGGATCCTGCCCCACTTCTTCTTCGGGGGGGGGAGGGGGGATTTATATCCTGGGCCAAGGAATCTGTCCCAGTCAGCGTAAACGAACGAAACATTACAAATCAACAGCAGCCAGGCAGGCAGCGCAGCGCAGCGCAGCCGGTAAGGCACTTGGCAAAGTCAGGAGAGCTGGGTTCTGAGCGGGAGTGTTGTCTAATGGTTAGCGCTGCGGGAAGTGTAGGGAAGAGAAAGCCAGGACTCCTGGGTTCTCTCCCCAGCTCTGGGAGGGCAGTGGGTTAGAGCAGGAGGGGCTGGGAGCCAGGACTCCTGGGTACTATCCCCAGCTCTGGGACGGGAGAGGGGTCTAGTGGGTGAGAGCTGGGGGGCTGGGAGCCAGGACTCCTGGGTTCTATCCCCCACTCTGGGAGGGGAGGGGGCTAGAGTGGGGGATAGGAGCCAGGACTCCTGGGTTCTAGCCCCAGCTCTGGGAGGGGAGTGGGGAGGTGGGGACAGGAGCCAGGACTCCTGGGTTCTAGCCCCAGCTCTGGGAGGGGAGGGGGCTAGAGTGGGGGATAGGAGCCAGGACTCCTGGGTTCTAGCCCCAGCTTTTCTACTGATTCCTCCGGATCCTGGGACAAGACACCTCAGTGCCTCCCTTTCTCCATCTGCCAGACAGGGAGGGCCCCCCCACAACCCACTTTGAGGCGCCTGCACCTCAAGCCCCCGCACAGAGGCTCTGGTGAAGTTCGCCCCCCGGTGGCCTGACTATTACCACACAGGAATCCTACCCCGCCTGAATGCAGGGCTCCAGGCCAAACGTGGGACAACGGAGAAAGCCGGGGGGAGGAAGCACCCCCCGGCCTGATGGCCCACTCCACGCCCCATCCCCCACCGAGAGACAAGACGGCTTGCAAGTCAATTCAATGACAACGGGGCCCGAGCCAGGCAGATGCTGGGAAAGCTCCACCCAGCCTGTCGGTGCCCCTCAGTCCCGACCCGCAGCCCTGGGCTCCCCCCAATCCCCACCCTCAGGGCCCCTTTGTAAGGACTAGGGTACGTGCTTCAGATCAGCATCAGGGAGGGGCAGGCGACGAGCGAGCATCTATCTAACAACCTGCCAGGAAATTCCCCCCTCCTCCTCCCCCCCCCCAAGGGGGAGGGGAGATTCACAAGACCCCACTTCGATGCCCCTCAAAGCCCGGCCGCCATCTCAGCCGACACCCCGGGGCACTGAACTGAAGCCCCCCCAGAGCTGCCACAGCCCCCAGCGTGGCCACTACCAGACTCCACGCTCTGCAGACACCCACAGCGGTGACACACATCTGCCCTAGCCCCCCCGGGGCAACCCGCACCCTCTGGTAGAGGAGAGAGACTGGGCAGCTATGGGGGAAGCCGGCTAATTCCCATCACCTGCAGCCTGCCCCCTGCTGGACAAAGGCTGTCAAACAACGTAGGCCAAGCGAAAAAGGTTTTGGTTTTTAAAAAAAAAAAAAGCATCGTTCTCACACTTGTCTAGAGGGCTTTGTTACCCGGCTGTAGGCTCTGTGTTTTCTAGACTATTTTAATCGCTCTGGGAAACAGGATTTTTGCAAGTCTGGTTTCAATATTTGAATCTCATCACCTCCCTCCCCTGCCCGGAGGGGAGCTCAAAGTGAAACTGTAGAAGTGACCACGAAGCGAATGAACCAGCACGATTCTCCTGCGACGGGGCCGGCTGGGGCTAACGTGGGCAGCGTAGGAAGATCTGAGTTCTGATCCTTAGGGACAAGAAGCAACGGGCTTAAATTGCAGCCAGGGCTATAGAGGTTGGATGTTAGGAAAAAACTCCTGACTGTCAGGGTGGTTAAGCACGGGAATAAATTACCAAGGGAGGTTGTGGAATCTCCATCATGGGCGATTTTTAAGAGCAGGTTGGACAAACACCAGTCGGGGATGGTCGAGATAATTAGTCCTGCCAAAAGTGCAGGACCCCGGACTATGATTCTATGGATGGGACATTGGAAAATCTCCGAATCCCCAGTGGTTACAAGTAAAACAACTGAAGACTTTGTTAAAATACATTGTAACAAATCTATCCTCACCCCAGATTTAACTCTCATGTGCAATTTCACAGCAGGATTAGAACTCAGATCCTCCTGCTCTGCACAGGAGAATCCCACCCCGCAGCCCTCTGTGCTACAGAAGAACCAGGCTCCTACTTAGCAGTGTTGGGCTCTTGTCCCACAGGTGAGCAGTTCAGATTTCAGCCAGCAGAGCGGCACGGGGGTCCCAGCCACAAGCACATTACCATTGGAGGCTGCCGCTTCCTGGCAAGCTTCACAGAATGCACCTCTCTATAACTACAGGCGTAATCCCACAGGATTCGGTGCCCAGAGCGGAGTGTGCAGGCCCGGGGCCCTAACAATGCTTTGACAGTGTCCTTTCTGAAAGTGAAATAAAGTCGTCACAGTGTCATTGGGAAGCCAGTTATTCCCCCCCCCTTCATAATTATTATTTTTAAATCGGGAGGGAGGGGGATAGTGAAATCAGTAAAATATGCACCCAAAAAAATATTTCATATACCACCACATTTAAAAAACACATGTTAAAACAAAGGAGGAATTAAAAAAAAAGGTTATTTCAAATAACTAACACACACCACACGCTCGTCTTTGATTTCTAGTAAGTTACCACGATCCCAAAGTCTTTTGCTTTTAATTTCTTCAAGAGCCAACCTGACCGATGCTGCTGATCTAGAGACAAGGTTAACCACGCAAGCCACCGGTAGCCAGACCAACGGGCCCCTGACCGAGAAATATTTCCAAACAAATTGTGATAAAATAGGGTTGGGAGGAAAACGAGGGGAGGGGACAGACGAGTGACATTTGGTCCAAATTTGGAGCTGCGTCCAAGTTTCAAATTCCGTCCCAATGTGAAGCACTTCGCTGGGCTCTTTACAGCTGATCAAAATCCCAGAAAAACATTTAGAGAGAAAAAAAATCAAAACCTTTTCCTCCAACATTTGGAATTTTGCCAGTGAGCCGGTGAAGTTTCTGAATTGTAGACAAATCTTAACCAAGCTCTGGGCTCAATCCCACACCCTGGGGCCCGATCCAGCAAAGCACTTGAGCACACACTCAACTTTAAGCATGCGAGTCGTCCCACTGACTTCAACAGAACTTCTGGCATGCTTAAAGTTAAGCAGGCTCCATGGGGCTTCCCTGGCTCAGGTCCCTCCGCTCAGCGCCTCACTGGAGCAGGCCTCGAGTTATCCTAGGATAATGCACGAGGGGCGGAGTCTGCTTTTCCACTGACAAGTTGGCACACCCGGCAGAAGGCTGTTCTTAACAGCCCCATGGCCTGGTCCTCGGCTCGTGTGAACTGGCAGACGCCAACGAAGCTGCAGCCAATTCATACCAGCTAAGGATCTGGCCCCACTGACTTTAGTGGAGCCACGCAGATTTACCTATATCGGGGATCTGCCCCATTAGGCGGAATTCACACCGGCACGTGTCTTTTTTGTCACGTTAAATTCTAGTTAAAGGGTGTAAGTGACGCATAGATCTGGAGTCGGCCTGCTGAACGGGGGTGAATTTTACATATTCTGATTGATTGGAAGATTTTTAAAGGCTTATATTTTGATATTACGTTCTCAAAGTGTTAAAAATACACACACTAGAAACATTTCTGTGGGAGGGCGTCTCAAAGCCACCACAGCTGGTGGCTTAAAAATTATTAATTAAGAGGATTTATGCTCTTACAATTTTTGGAAGCACAATTTTTGCAGGCAGCCGTTTTCCAGACACACAAGACTGGTTCATTTCTTCCCCCCCGCCCCTTTCTCTTTTCACTAAAAAGGAGATCAAATGGTCAGACATTCCAGGTGAGGAGGAAAAGTTTTTAATAAAAAAAATCTAAACAAAAAAACCCCCTCACCCTTTCTTTCTGCTGCAGCTGTGTGTGTGAGAGAGAGGGGAATGTATCTGCAGTTAAAAGAAACCATGACTAATAAAGATTGGAAGCAGATTTGAGATCTACTGATGAAAACCACTATATTAATAATATCACCTCGCAGGAAGATCTGGGTAATTACAAGTCTGACACAAAACGCAGCTGTAACAGCGCGTGATCACCACACCATTGTGGAGTTGGCAGAAGGGTTTTACAGCCACTCACACTTCGCATAGGGATATTCGGCAAGGCAGTTTAATAGGGAATAAAGGACACAGAACCATAGAAACGTGGGGCTGGAAGGGACCTCGAGAGGTCGCCCTATCCCACTCCCTCCGCCGAGACAGGGCCAAGTAAACCCAGACCATTCCCGACAGCTAATCGTCCAGCCTGTCTTTAAAACCCTGCCAGGATGGAGATTCCACCACCTCCCTTCCACGCCTGCTCCAGAGCTTAACTCCCCCTCTAGTTGCAAAGCTTTTCCTAATATCTGACCTAAATCTCCCTTGCTGCAGATTAAGCCCATTACTTCTTGTCCTATCTCCGGTGGACAGGGAGATCCCTGCGCCCTTTATAACGGCCCTTAACATAGCTGAAGATTGATCAGATCCCCCTTCCGTCTCCTTTTCTCAAGGCTCATCAGGCTCAGGTTTTTTAACCTCTCCCCATTGGCCAGGTGTTCGAAACCTTCGATCCTTTTCGGCGCTCTCCTCTGGCCTCTCTCCAGTTTATCCACCTAAACTGCAGCACCCAGAACTGGACACAGGACTCCAGCTGAGACCTTGCCAGTGCCGAGGAGCGACAGTGACCTCCCACACCTGACCCGCCACCCTCCTGTTAATACACCCCAGAACGAGACGGCTCTTTTTAGCAACTGCCTCGCTTTGGTGGCTCACAGTCATCTATAACCCCCCGGATCCTTCTCAGCCGTCCGACCTCCTGGCCCAGCTAGTCCCCACTTTGGAGCTGCGGAGCTGATTTTTCCTTCTCCAGTGAAATACTTTGCCTTTGTCTTTACTGAATTTCATCTCGCTGGTTTCAGACCAGGTCTCCAATTTGTCCAAGTCATTTTGAATTCGAGCCCTGTCCTCCAAAGTGACCGCAAGCACACACACACCCCCAGAAGCGTGGGTCCTACTCCATTATCCAAGTCATTAATGAAAATATTGACAAGGACCAGACCCAGGTCTGACCCCTGCGGGATGCCGCAAGAGACGTCCTCCCAGTTCTACAGCTATAACTCCTCTGAGTCTTCCCGCCATCCATCTTATACTGATTTCACCTAGATCACACCTCCCTCGTTTGCTGATGAGAAGGTCACGTGTCAAAAGCCCGCCTAAAATCAAGATCTATCATGTCTACTGCTTCCCCCCACCCGCGAGGCCAGTAACCCCGTGAAAGAAGGAAATTAGCTTGGTTTGGCGTGATTTGTTCGTGACCAATCCATGCCGGCTATTCCTTGCCACCCCATTGTCCTCTAGGGGCTTATAAACTGATTGTATGCCGGGAGGAGGTTGTGATTATGTCACACACCCAGACAACACAGCTACGCCGGCAAAACTCCGTAGCTAGACGAAGCCCTACACACAGAAGTTGCACCGGTTTAAGGTCAATCGGTTTAGTTGTGTGTGGACACTCTTATATGGGTTTCAAACCGGTTTAGCTTGCGCCTGTAACTTTAGAGGCAGGAGCCCAGTTTAAAGTCCTATAGGAATGTCCACACACACACAAACGTCGCATCTAGTTTAACTACATCGGTGTGAAAAATCACACCCTTCGATCCAGTAATAGACGTGTGGGTGTAGGGTAGGTTGGAGAGAAGGGAAGCGCTTTGCTCATCTTCACGGCAGATTTAACCCGGGTTCAGGTGCTGGTTTCCCCCATCACATGCTTTGCATTCAGATGCTGCTACCCGAGCCACATGGTGCAGCTGCCACCAGACTCCAAGCCACATGGGGCAGACGCTGAGTTAGCAATCTGAGGGATAAGCTAACTGCAGTCACAACAATCAATAGATGATGGTCCTCCAATCCCTTCCCACAAGCCCCCTCGGTGGCCAATGCTGTGTACTCTCTAGCCATCTGACCCAGGGCCAGAAGTGATCTGCCTTCACGTGCCTCTGCTCAGTGTCCTCAGGTTCACACCACTGCAGCGTCACCACGGAATGGCCAGGGTTTGACCCCTCCATTGGGGAGAGCATGGTGCCTGTGAACCCCGCCAGGGACAAGCCAACAACAGGTTTGATTTTCTATCTTTCTACCAATCCCCTCTCCCCATCCGCAGTCACACACACAACGTGATCCAACTTGCTACAGCAACTAGAGAGACTGTCCGCATGGCGTTGCGCCTCCATCCTTAACCTCCAGCAGCTGATCACCCCAGTCTGATCCCGCTGGGGTACCGGGCTACACAAGGAGGGTTGGAGAGGGGGTCAGACCCCAACAAAGTTACTATTCACAGCCCCTCAACCCCGGAAATGTAGATTTTTTTACATTACATTTTAAATGTTTTTTTTTAAACTTTCCCTGTCCCCATAACATACTTATGGGGAAAGTTTTATCTGTTGCAAGGGGCACCCCGACTTAAAAAGAAAACAGAAAGTTGCAAAAAAATAAAAATAAAACTAAGAGGGATAACGATGTTTTCATGTTGGCATTTTAATTTCCAATTTGGGGGTGTGGCTGGTTTTTTTTATTTAAAAATGTTCACAGATGCAACAACCACAACAATAGTAATAATACTTAGCAGCTTTTCCAAGGTAAGAATCATTATCCCCATTTTGCAGATGGGGAAACTGAGGCACAGAGAGGGGTAAATCAGTAGCAGAGCTGGGAACAGAACCCAGGGATCCTGACTCCCAGCCCCCTGTGATAACCAGCAGTCCACACGCCATTCCCAGAGCTGGGAACAGAACCCAGGAGGCCCTGACTGCAAAGCAGCAGAGAAGTGAAACTGAATAGAAAGGGAATGTGAAACTAACCAGTGTCATTTCAAGAAAACATACAGCATCAATTCCAGGAATGGAAACAGGGCCCAGTGCTTAAGAAGCAGCATGTGAATAGGTCAATGAACACACACGCGCTTACAGATGAAGCCTGTCTGTGTTTTCAGGATCGGGGTCTACATTTTTTAAATCAGATCTTGGGATCCTGCCATTAACCGGAAAGGATTCAAATAGATCACTCTCTTTCTTTTATCTCAACAATGCCTCTTGCTAGTTAAAAACCAAACCCAGCCTTGCATATGGCATTCAGGCTCCCATCTCTGCTGGATTTTGGTTTTACATCAGTGTAGCTATAGTGACATCAGCGTCAACCCTCCCCCCCCCCTCCACAAAAAAAAAAAAAAGTATCAGGTTGAACAAAACCTGTTCACTCTGAAGCAGAACGTTTTGTTTTGGAGCATTTTTTAATCCTATTTCTAAAATAAAATTGCAGGTCACATGTTATGCTGAAACACTGAAATAATTTGAAAATGTCAAAACAAAACGTTTCGGGGGAGGGGTTGGGCCAAAACAATTTGGTGAAACTGCCCTGTTTCGGCGGCGAATCTGCCTTTTTCAGCCAAAAGAAATCTCAGCCAACACTCTTCACCCAGCGCTGCCGCTGAGCTCGAATTTCAAGTTAGTAACCCGACACCCCTTGGCTGGGGACTGAATCTCAGACTTGTGGCAAAAAGATGTGGCCCATTAGAGGATTCAAACCTTTACATGCAGCCTGGCCACTTGAGGGAGACAAAGCAACAGGGAATTAGGTTGGCTCTGCCCAGAGTTCAAATCCCCGTAGGAGTCGCTGCACTCGGATTTTACACTATGTGGTTGGAAGGGGAAAGAAGGAAAAAAATCCAGTGTAGACGCAATGTGAAAAGACATCACAACCAGGAGCGTTGCTCTGTCACTTGCTTAAAAAAAGAAGAAAAAAAGCCCCCATTCAGAGACGCACACGTTAAGACCCATCTTTTATCTCCACCCTCATCACTGCAACACGCGGATGGATGAAAGAAAGCAGTGGGACTTTGGCACTTAAGATGAATAAGGTCAAAGGCCCATTTTGACTGAATTCAAGAGGAACTTAAAGAGGTGCTTAAAGTTAAGCGCATGCTTATATGCTGTCTTGAACAGATGCTTTTTAGAAATCAGGGTCTTAATTGGGATTTTTATTTTCCTGTAAAATCATACGGTCACACTCTGTACGAAGGCTCCATTCGCAAGCGGTTTGCACAGGGTTAATGCCGCATGGTTAATCAGTTCTCAGGGATGGTTATCGAATCCAATGGGAAGCTTAGACCCAGCTGCAACACATCCGTCGCTCCTGTCTTTGATATGCTTGAGACATCATTTATTACCCCTTTGCAAACCACCTATAAACAGAACCTGCGTATAAAGCGTAATCAATTATTTACAGATCTATTTAAAGAGAGCTCATTAAAAGCACGGATCCTGCACAACCCGAAGGGGGGGATTTCCCCGATTTGACTCACAAGGCTACCCACAAAAACATCCGCCCGCCCGGGAAGAACAGCGTGAGATCGAAACTGCCCACACCACCGACCCCCTCTCTCATTACCCACACTGCATTAGGAACCGAGGATGATTTTGTTTTTTTAAAGAGACGGTGCAACTTTTTTTTCCCCCTGGCAAACCAGAAAAAAAAAAAAAAAACACATTAAACTCAAATCAAGGTGGGACGCTAAAAATAATCAACTTAAGAAATTAAAATAAAATAAATCAGTGAATGGAAAGGGCGAAAAGGAGGAAGCGGTTTTTTTTACTGGAGGCTCTCGGCCGAGGTCCCTGCATCCCCGTCGTGACTGCCGGTCTCAAAGTTGTGCTCCACTCCCATGATGTCCGGCTCCATCTTCCCAGTGTCGTTGATGAACGTGGTGTAGGTGTCCCCTTCGGCCATCAGCAGCTTTAGCTTGGGGATCCAGCTCTTACGGACCACGCGCCGGGCGTTCGTGCACATGTCGGCGGCAATGGCATTCATCTCGCTCTCCTTGAAGTTGGGGGCGAAGTTCTGGCAGTAGACTGGGGAGAAAAAAAGACGCTTATTATTCAGGCAACCACACTAGCACCCCTCCGGCAAGTGTGTCATGAGACCCCCTCCCAGTGCCAGATCCACAGAGGACAGGAGCCTGTTGGAGGATGGGGGAAGTCAGGGGGGTGTTAAGTAGAACAGGGCAAAACATTTCCCCCCAGCCCAACGAAAAATGCAGCTTCAGCAACACCGAAGTTGTTTTGCAAATTCACGTCAGTTTCGCCTAATTGTTCATTTAGGGCAAAAAGCCTAAAAAAAAATTATACAAAAATATAACTGATTTTTCAGTTTGAAGCAACTTTTCATTTCAATGCATCTGAAAAAGTGGTTTTTCACCCACGAAAGCTTATGCCCAAATAAATCTGTTAGTCTTTAAGGGGCCACCGGCCTCCTTGTTGTTTTTGTGGATACAGACCAACACGGCTACCCCCCCCGATACTTTTCGCTTCAATGTTTCCTTCCGAGTTCAAAGAGTGTCTTGAAATGGTCAAACCAACACACACAGGTTTCAACTAAACAAAACGTTTCGTTTCACCCAAAACTCTTTTTTTCCAATCTTTTCATTCGCCAACAATTTCAGATGTTTTCGTTTTCACTCCCACCAGAAACTAAAATGTTTGTTCCACCCAAACTATTCCTGGTTTATTTTTACTTTTTGATTCACCAAAATGTTCAAACTCCCGCTCCCCTTCCCAACTTTTCTAAATTGTCGACAAACGAAAAAAATCGGTTCTTTTCCCTGCTGTAGTGTTAGGAACCAACTATCGGAAACCAACCAACAACAAAACAAAAATCCTGTTTTCCAGAGTGATTAAAATAGTATAAAACCTGCCGAGATTAGATCTGGGTAAAAACGGTGGGAATTATTATTATTTTCAAAAACAAGCAGCTTTTTAAGCTTGGGCCTTCATTTATTGACTGGCCCTGTGCAGCCTCTGGCCAGCAGGGGGCGTGATCTCAGCGATGGGAAATTACTGTCTCTGCCTTTAGATCCCCATTCTCTACCCCCCACCCCCACCTATATAACTAGTGTAATTCTCCCTCTGTGCATCTGGGGCCCTCTGTGCTGTTCTGCAAAGGAGAGTCTGGCCCTTTAACAGGGGGCGGGGCCAGGATTAGACCACCCCTTCCCCAGATGCAGCGTACAAGGGTCATGTGACAGGGAGCTTATGACTCAGAACTAGGATGACCAGACAGCAAGTGTGAAAAATCAGGGGAGGGGGAATAGATGCCTATATAAAAAAGAGCCTGAATATCGGGACGGGTCCCTATGAAATCGGGACATCTGGTCACCCTACTCAGAACAGAGACATCCCTGCAATGTTCAGAACCAGCAGCAGAGCTCCTGGAGGAATTCAGACAGGTCTTGGCATCACAGCCGCCTTCTGTGCCACGTGGGTCTCTGGACCTGGATGCTCAGGCCAGGATCTCCTTAATAGCCTGATGCAAAGGGCATGAAGCTCAATGGGGAAGATGCAACGGGCTTCGGGTCAGGTCCCATAGCGGCACGAGCAGCCCACCTGGACGGGGAGCAGCACCCTCTGCGGGGAGACAGGCTTTTGGAGCCCTGCTCATCCCGCACGGGGCCTGAAGGATGCTGCCTCGTGGAGCCCCCGGGCCCAGCAGAATCACCCTCGGCCCCCATATACTCACACTTCACGGCATGCAGGACCCTGCTGTCCAGCGGCTTCCGGCTGGGGTCGTTGGTGGACGAGCGGATGCCGGTGCCGCAGCTGTTTGCCAGAGTGTTCCTAGCGAGGGGAAAGCACTGAGAATGAGAACTAAAGATCCTCTCGCCGCTGCCCTGCCCTGCCCCCTAGACCCCCATCCCCTACTCAAATGTGGGCAAAGAACCTGGGAGTCTTTACTCCCAGCGCCCCCCGCTCTACCCCCACCAGTCCCTTACCATAGGATGAGGGGACACAGTTCTGATTCCTGGCCCCTTGTGCTCTAACCACTAGACCCCACTCCCTTCTCGGAGCTGGGGCTAGAACCCTGGAGTCCGGCCTCCCAGGGCTGCGTCCGGCCTGGCAGGCCAGGGAAGGGGACAGGAAGAGAGAGCCGCAGCCCCACCCCCACAATACAGAAAGCCAAAATTCACCGATCGAAAAAGGACGCCAGAAGCCGCCTCAGAAGCACTTTGTGCCGCGTCCCCGCGCTGACGTGGCAGTTCATCAGCTGCGCCCGGGTGATGTACACGTTCGTGCCTAGGCGGGGTGAGGAAAAAAAACTCCATTATGTCCCTCTGACCCCCCCCCCCACAAGGGGGCGCTCCTAGGGAACCGCCTCCATTCCTGCCCCGCTGCCCAGCCCGCCCTTGGACCCCACAGAACGGAGCCAGAGCAGAACTCGCCCCGGGATGGGAGCCTCGATCCCCGGCCTGGTGGCGACAGCCAGCAGCTTCTGCGTGGCGATGAGAGGTCCTGGCTTCGGGGCCACGCGGGATGGGGGACGGGGCTGTAATGCTGCATGCGCTAGGGCACGGGAGGTTAACGATGACGACTGGGGCCCGCTGCTGTGCTCGGCACCCCATGGACCCCTCACCATGACCAACTTCGGGGTCCCCTGCTGTATCGCCTCCCCCATGGACCCCCTGCCCCCCGGTTGCAGGAAGCTCCGCGGCTGCCGGCAGGGAGCCCAACTCTGAAGGCAGCGGCACCGTCCAAGCAGCGCAGAAATAAGGGTGTTGTGGTAGGGTATTGCCACCTCTGGCTGCAGCGCTGCCTTCCGAGCTGGGCAGGGCGCTAGCATCCACCCCTCTCCAGCCACCCTGCTCGGAAGGCAGCACAGAAGGAAAGGTGGCACTATCGCTCCCCCCTACAATAGCCTTGTGACCCCCCACAACCGCAGCTTGGGTTGGGACCCCCAGTTTGAGAAATGCTGGCCTCCCCCCATGAAATCTAGTCTTCTGTGTGCTTCCACCCTGCACTATACGGATTTCACGGGGGAGACCGGATTTCACAGTCCGTGATGCGTTTTTCACGGTGGTGAATTTCTTAGGGCCGTACCCATCCTTCAGGGCACGGCAGGCTGAGACTGGAGCCCTCTGTCATGCGGGATGCTGCACAGACAGCTCCTGCCCCGACCGAGTCCCCGGCAGTCCAGACCCTGCACAGACCCAGGGTGGGATGGGAAACTGAGGTTCAGGGTGGGGGGAACTTGCCCGGGGCCACCCAGTAAGGCGGTGGCAGAGCTGGGAACAGAACCCAGGTCTCGCAAGTGCCAGCCCATTGGGCCTCACTGCCTCTCCTGTCACTGGCTCCCATTCGCCAATGGCCAGGAACATGTGCTCAGCTCCCGGAAGGGAAGAACCCCACTGAGTTTGTATCAAGCACATTCACCTGCTGCAACTCAATTAGCCCCCCCCCCCGCCCCCACCCCCAGACTGGTCTCTGCCTCCTCCCCCCCAGTTCTGCCCCCCCCCGCCCCACACACCTGTCACGAGCTCCAGCTTCTCCGCAGGGTCGCCCTCGTCGTACAGCTTGGGGTGACACCGGTTCCCGATCTGGTTGATGAGCTCGGCCGGCAGCGACGCCAGGTCCTGCCGCACCCGGATCCGGTTGCGAGACTCAGAGGCCACCTGGTCGGGGAGGGCTTCCACCTTCTCTGCGGCTGCGGCTGCTGCGGGCCGGGGGGAGTAGAGGGTGAACACACAGAACACGGCTCCTGGGCCTAAACGTTCAGGCTGGTGGGGTGGGGGCAGCCTGGGAGCCAGGACTCCGGGGTTCTTTACCTGGCTCTGGGAGGGCAGTGGAGTCTAGTGGTTAGAGCAGGGGGGACTGGGAGTCCGGACTCCTGGGTTCTACTCCCAGGTTTGCCACCGACTCACTACAGCGACTAGGACCCGAGATTCTTCATGTCGGTTTCCCTTTCTGGGGGACGATGGTAATTTTTAACCCTCGCACAGACGGGCTCTGGAGCGTGAGGGGGTTGTCTCTCCCCTGTTACAAGGGGGACCACTGGCCCAGCTCCCCTCCCCCGCCACGGGTCCATGTGAATTTATCCCCTGGGTAAACGCCCCTGGCAGACGGGCTTCTCTAGCCGCCGAGTGGGGTGAGCCCCGAGAAAGACCCTCAGCCCCACCGCTGAGCCCTGCTTTGATAGCAACCTGGGTGTGTGCCCGGCCCACTGGGAACTGGGCTGAGACCCAGCAAAACTCAGGCTGAGCCTTTATCCAAGGAGAAGCCTGGAATGGCTGGAGAAATCCCGGAAAAACCAGCATCTCCAGGCCTCGCCCAGGTCGTTGATTTAAGGTTTCTACGCCCAGATGTTGCCCCTCACATCCCTGTCTTACCCCCACCGCTGGGGTATCTGGGCGCCTCACAATCTTTAATGCAGTTCATAGAATCACAGAATCTCAGGCTTGGAAGGGGCCTCAGGAGGGATCTAGTCCCACCCCCTGCTCAAAGCAGGACCAAACCCAACTAAATCATCCCAGCCAGGGCTTTGTCAAGCCTGACCTTAAAAACCTCTAAGGAAGGAGATTCCACCCCCTCCCTAGGGAACCCATCCCAGTGCTTCCCCGCCCTCCTCGTGAGATAGTGTTTCCTAATATCCAGCCTAGACCTCCCCCACTGTAACTTGAGCCCATTGCTCCTTGTTCTGTCATCAGGTACCACTGAGAACAGTCTAGATCCAGCCTCTTTGGAACCCCCTTTCAGGTAGCTGAAAGCAGCTATCAAATCCCCCCTCATTCTTCTCTTCTGCAGACTAAACAATCCCACTTCCCTCAGCCTCTCCTCATAAGTCATGTGCTCCAGCCCCCTAATCATTTCTGTTGCCCTCCGCTGGACTCTCTCCAATTTATCCACATCCTTCTTGTAGTGTGGGGCCCAAAACTGGACACAATACTCCAGATGAGGCCTCACCAATGTCGAATGATCACGTCCCTCGATCTGCTGGCAATGCCCCTACTTATACAGCCCAAAATGCCGTTAGCCTTCTTGGCAACAAGGGCCCACTGCTGACTCCTATCCAGCTTCTCGTCCACTGTAACCCCCAGGTCCTTTTCTGCAGAACTGCTGTTTAGCCACTCGGTCTCTAGCAGTGCATGGGATTCTTCCATCCTACGTGCAGGACTCTGCACCTGTCCTTGTTGAACCTCATCAGGTTTCTTTTGGCCCAATCCTCTAATTTGTCTAGATCCCTCTGTATCCTGCCCCTGCCCTCCAGCGTATCTACCACGCCTCCCAGTTTAGTGTCCCAGTTTCTCCTCACCGCATTCCTGGGAGGCAGGGCAGGGATCTCCAGTGTACAGATGGGAAACTGAGGCACAGAGAGACCAAGCAACATGCCCACCATCACACTGGGAACTTGTGGCAGACCTGGGAATTGAACCTGGGTCTTCAGGGCACGGGGTAGCGCCCTCACCACGGGGCCACCCTTCCTCTCGTGAGTTCTCTAAGCTCTTCCAGGCCAGACTCTCCTGCTAGCGTAGCTGGATTCACCTCGCCCGACAGCAAACGTATCACACCCAGCGGCAGAGCAGAAGCCCCGCCCCTTCCCTCAGCCCCTCCCCAAAGGGGTAGAGCAAGAAAAGTCCCTCCCCTTCCCCCAGCCATTGCTCTCTAGGGAGAGAGAAGCAGTATAAGCTCCGCCCCTTCCCCTCTCCCTGTGCCATGCCCCCAAGGGGGCAGAGCATTAGCACTCCTCCCCTTTCCCAAGCCCCTCCCCTAAGGGGCGGAGCATTAAAGGGCCCCTCCCCACTCGGCCACTCTCACCTGTCTGCCCTACATTCATCATGCTGTACATCGTGTACATGTTGCAGATCTGCCGGTACTGCTCATCGGAGCCTTCCTCGGCCGCGTCCTCCTCTTCGTCCTCCTCGTTGTGATAGGAGCTTGGGCTGTCGCTCGTGTAGGCGCTGGACGTGCCGGGGCTGGTCTGGTCGGATGTGCTGGGCCCGCTCACCACGCCGGACCCGCCGCCTCCTCCTGCTTGCACCCCCTGCTGCTGCTGCTGCTGCCGGTTGCCTCCTAGGTCCTGCGTGGAGAACTTGGCCATTTTGCGGCTCCCGTTGTTGCCTCCTCCCCCACCTCCGCCGCCTCCTCCCTCCTTCTGGCCGTTGTCCCAGAGCCGCTTGACCACGAACGTGCACTGGACGGAGTCCGACTCCTGCTGCTCTGTCTTGACGCGGGACACCAAGGGCAAGGGGGTGTTACAGGAGGGCCAGGTGGAGGTCTGGGCCACGGGGCTCTGGGGCTCGGAGGAAGGGGTCTCCTCGGCGTGCAGGCCCTGGGAGTCGCAGCTGGGGGAGCTGACCTTCAGGAAGAACTCAGTCCCTTTCTCCATGATCTCCTGGATCTGGAGGAAGCCGGCCGTGTACATCAGCAGGAACTGGTCTCCCACGTTCATGCTCAGCCGGCCCGTGTAGCAGAAGCTGAGGATCTGCTGGAAGGACTGTGGCTGCACAGCCGCCGGCAGCTCCACCACCGCGCTCTTGCTGTTGTTGAAAAGGTCCCGGAAGTAGGAGCTGCTGGCTGCCAGGACGGCCCGGTGCGCCTTGAAGGCGTGGCCCTTCACCACCACCGAGACGTCGCAGTACAGCCCCTGCAGGCGCTGCTCGTTCAGGCACTCCAGGATGCTGTTCCCGAAGTTGGGGATCTCCATCTGCAGCGTCTGCGCCATAGTCGCCTCCTCCTGGCTTGGGGTGGGGGTGGGGAGGCGGCGGGGGGTCTGCTGGAGACAGGGAGGAAGGGAAAGCCACGGGGAGGGGAGAGGAGGAGACGGACGGATGGACACACATGACCACAGGTGGGCATGGCCCATGACGGACGGACGGACGGGTGGGTAGGGATGCACACGGACCACAATCAGATACACCAGCGGAGATGCAGGGTGACGGACGGACAGGTACGGATGACGGCAGATGGAGGCGGACAGGTGGGGTAGGTGGATGCAGATGTGGAGAGAGACGGGAGAAGAGAAGACAAGGGGAAGGCAAAGAGGGAGAGCGAGAGGCGGGGATGGGGGAAGAGAACCGGAGGGGGGGGAGACACAGGAGCAGGGTTGGGGGACACGATAAAAGGGAGCGGGGGGGGGGAATAAAAAGGAAAGTGCGTTAGCCATTTGCCTGGCTGGGGCAGAGTGGCCCCCTCCCGTCAGGCAGGTTCCACTTTAAGATGCCGCTGTGTGGGGCCCGCATTGCATTTAAACCCTGGGGAACGAACCCGCAGCGGGGTCCAGCCGAAGGGGTTGAACCTGATGCCTCTGGAGCCCACCGCCGGAGTCCCTCCGGAGCTAAAAAAGAAGCCCACTCGCTCAGAAGCAACAGCAGGCTAATAAAGCCCAACCCGTGTCCGCAGGATACTGTCACAGACCCCACGGCCAGGAGGGACCATTGTGATCTGTAGAACCCAGGCCAGAGAACGGCCCCAAACGAATTCCACGAGCAGAGCTGTGAGAAACACACCCAGTCCCGACTGAAAACTCAGCAGTGACGGAGACACTCTCGGGAGCTTGTTCCAATGGTTACTCTCGGTCTGAGTTTGTCTAGCTTCAACTTCCAGCCAAAGGATCGGGCTAGAACCTTCCTCGGCTACACGAGAGCCCGTTACTCCCCAGGCAGATACTCGGGCTGTGTCAAGTCACCCCTTAACCTTCTCTCTAGTAAGCGAAATGGATGGAGCTCCTGGAGCCCACCATTATGGGGCAGGTTTTCTTTCCTTTAGATCATTCTCGTTGCTCTTCTCTGTCCCCTCTTCAATTTATCAACATCCTTCTCGGATCACGGGCACTGGATTCCAGCCGTGGTCGCCCCAGTGCCGAATGCAGAGGGAAAATCACCTCTCTGCTCCTACTCCACATTCCCGTCTATACCTCCCCAGATCCCACTAGCCATTGTGGCCTCAGCGTCGCCCTGGGAGCTCCTGCTCAGCTGATTATCCACCACAACCAAATCTTTTTCAGAGTCCCTGCTTCCCAGGGGAGAGCCCCCCAGGCTGGAGGCACGGCCAACGCTCTTCGTTCCGAGCCGGATACATCTACAGTTGCTGTAATAAAACACAGTGTTTGCTTGCGCCCAGTTTACCAAAGGATCCAGATCGCTCTGCGTCAGTGACCCGTCAGCTTCACTGTTTGCCCTTCCTCCAATCGGTGACAACTGCAATACCTCACCCCTCCCACACCGTAACGGGAGGTAGGGCGGTGCTATTCACCCCATTGTACAGATGGGAAAACTGAGCCACAAAGAAGCCCAAGGTCACACGGGGAGTCTGTGGCACAGCAGGGAACTAAACCCAGTCTCCCAAGTCCCAGGCTGGTGTCCTACCCACTGGAAAACCTGGAACCCCTGGATTTTAAAGCATGAGCCTCGGCTACCTCTGCTAGAAGACTCGGCTCTGTCCACCAAGGCTAGTCCAATCTTTAAGTAGCTCAGTCACTACTCCAAGGGGTCAGAGCACCACACCTCGTGGGTGTGGTGTGTGCGTCCAATCCCTCTTGGACGCTTGCCAAGTTTTTGGCCTCCACGCCGTCCCACAGCAGTGAGTTCCACAGGTTAATGATGTGTTGTCGGGACAAGTATTTCCTTTGATCCATTTCATAATGGTGACAAAGACACAGCGCGCCTCTGAGCGCGCACAAGCTCTTAGCCACGCGGCCATCTTTTCTCCAAACACTTGCTAACCAGGCAGGAAATCAGAGCCACTTTCATGCTCCCAGCCCGTCACTGAGACCTGCCAAGCCTATCAAATCGCTATGCAATGAAGCTGGGAGGAGGGTTAATTTATTCGTGATTAGCAGAACAATTTGCTAGACTTTTTTTTTTTTAAGCTAATTGATTTTGTAAAAAATCCCAAGAGAACAGGAGAGACTCCACCTGCCTCTGACTCACAGGGGCCCCCAGCCTGGGGCTGGATCAGTCGACCCCCCCAGAATGGAAAGGCCCCACACTCCTTTCCTTAACCGGCCCCCGTGTGTTGTACGTCTTTCACGGGCGTAGGGGAGGCGAGATGCAGTGAGCAGCACCGGCGAATCCTGCACCATTTCAAGCTGTGGCAGACACTGAAACCAGGATAAAAAACCGAGTGGGAGTAAACGCTGGCTGAACCAACTAGCCACGCAGGGATGCAAAGCACGAGTGCAGAAAGGGAACCAAGTGAACGGAGTATTGAGTTATCCACCACGTGGTGCGCTTGTCTCCACAGACGCCACCTCTGGGAGCCGGGGACGGGCACGTGCTGATCCGAGTACCCCATCGGCATCTCCCCAACCCCGGAGCGGGGAGAAAACCAAGGCCCCCTGTGGCTTAGTCGTCTCATCAACCCAAGCCCCGATGAGCCGCCTTCTCTCCAGCCCTAGATTTAGCCATTTCAAGAAAGCCCAGCCACTGTGGGTATTCCTAGTGGGTGTGGGACATCCCATTCCCAATTTTACACTGCGGGGGGAGGTGGAAGGCCAAGGTACAGGCAGAAGGGATTTGCCTAAAGCTGCAGAGGGAATCAGTGGTGGCGCTGTAGAGAGAACCCAGGAGTCCTGGCTTCCAGTCCCCATTGCTCCAACCACTAGACACTACTCCCCTCTTAGAGCTGGGCACAGAACCCAGGAGTCCTGGCTTCCAGCCCCCACTGCTCCAACCACTAGACACTACTCCCCTCTTAGAGCTGGGCACGGAACCCAGGAGTCCTGGCTTCCAGCCCCCACTGCTCCAACCACTAGACACTACTCCCCTCTTAGAGCTGGGCACGGAACCCAGGAGTCCTGGCTTCCCACTCCTCCTCCCCCATTCTAACAGAACAGAATCCTCCACCCCCTGCCGTCCCAGCCTTATTCCTTAGCTTCCTATTCACCTCTTTTCAAGCTCATTCTCCCTCTGATTCTTCTCTGATTTTGAAATATTAGGATGCTCAAGTCTCTTCTTTCTAACTGAGCCGCCTCAGTGCCAGGGAGAAGCCAGGGGCTGAACCTTTGAACAGAGAGCCTTTTCCTCACAGCCGTCTGGCCAGGGTGAGCACCCGTAAGTAGCTGCCATGGATGGAATTCCACCGCGGCAGCACTTTGTAATAAAGGCAAAAGTCCAATCCCGAGCTCTCCTCTAGCACGCCTCACGAACAGATCTCAGAGGAGGTCATTGTCACCCTTATTTTACTGATGGAGAAACTGAGGCACGGAGCGGGGTAAGCGACTCGCCCAAGGGCCCCCAGCCGGCCAGTGGCAGAGCTCGGAATAGAACTCGGATGTCTCGAGACCACTAGGCCGCACTGTGCAAGGCGCTGTACAAAAGCAAAACAAGATGACGGTCCCATTCTCAAGCAGCTCGTGCCTCGGCATAAACGGATTCGTTCTCTGCGCCTCCCAGGGCCGGAATTCCTAATGCAAACCTTTCCGGGCACAGGCACCATCCTAACAAAAACAAGGGCAAGTTTTTCCTCCGCCTTATTCTGCAGGCTACTTCTAAGATTCCTTCTAAAAAAAGAGAAGCGAAAGGAAGGTCTTGTGGTGAAGATAACGGACCGGAACTCGGGGGCCTGGGCTTCGTTCCTGGCACCGCGCAGCCTTGTCTGCTTGGAAAAGTCAAACTGGTTTAACTCACGTTTGGTTTTGTTTAAAGACCCGGGTAACCCCTGCATGGATGATCTGATTTCGGCCGAGTTTAAATCCGTCTCTAATCGACTTGAACCAACTCCCGAGAAGCTGCTTTTACACCGAAACCAGCGTGCCCCTTCACACCGCTTTCACCCCGACGGGTTTACGTTCACACCTTCGCTTCAAAACCGGCGCAACTTTTTCATGCAGACAAGTGGCTTCACGTTTCTGAGCCTCCGTCGCTGCAGCGATAAACCAGGGGGATGGATCCTGCCTTTGTCCCCTTATTTATAGGGCAGCGGGTTTAAGACCAGGAGGGACCATTAGATCCTCTAGTCTGAAGTACCGTACACCCAAGTCCTTCAGTTTCACTCAATTACCCGTGTGCTGAGCCCAGCAGCTTGTCTTTGGCTATTGCCGAGAGGCACCAGGATGCAGATTCCACCTCCTGGAGGTTTGTTCCAATGGCGAATCACCCTGAGCGGTAAAAACTGCCGCCTTATTTCCAATCTGAATCTGTCTGGGTAGACGGAAAGCTCATTGGAGCAAGGCCAGCCCCTCACCCTGTGCGTGTGCAGCTCCTGGCATGATAGGGCCCCCCAATCTCCGCTGGGGGGTCTCTGCAAGACCCGGCATGAAGGGACCCCCAATCTCAGCCGGAGGAGGGTCTGTGCAGGGCCCAGATCACTGCAGCGGGTGGGTGTCTGTGCAGGCCCCAGCATGAGAGGGCCCCCAATCTCGGTCGGGGGCGGGGGGATCTGTGCAGGGCCCAGTATGAGAGAGCCCCCAAATCACGGTTGGAGGGGTGCACAACACAACCAGGCCCCCATTTCGCTCAGCACAAGCATCCTACAGAGACACGGTGAAATCCTAGCCCAGGGCAAGTTATCCCACAGCCCAATCTTTACGAAGCAACCCAGCAAAAAAATAAGACCGAGGTCTTCTCAGCCCCGTTCCCCCAACCACCATCTTACCCGACGGCCAGCCCCTGCCGATCAGAGCTGGCTGCTCCTCCGCCCTGATCCCACATACACAACGCCAGCTCTGAGCCACACCAGCTTTGGAGACCTCTGCTGAGTCTGGCTCGGCCCAGCTCCCACCCATCCCACAGGCACTTTGGTGCTGGATCAGAGACTCTCTGTAGCCCCAGAGCAGGACTAGCAACCCCCACTCGCCCCTGTCTCAGGGACCCGCCTCTGGGGGGAAGGGAATTCACTTGCAGCTCCTTCAATCCTGCCGACTGCAGCAGCCAAGGAAGGAACAAGGCTGAGACCCGACAACTCGTTCCACCTAAGGGGCCGCCTGCCTGATCGGGGCGGCTTTCAGCCTCCCCGACTCCAGGGAAGAGTAATACCTCCAGCCCAACTAGTCCCCCAAGGCCCCAACCTCTCTCTCCACCCACTCCTGCCTGCTCACCACCTGGTTCAGACACCTGATACCCGCCGCGGTTCCCAAATCGCAGGAGGAAGGGGTAGGGTAACCGTCAGATCAGAGGGAGCCTTTCATATCAAACTCAGGGACACTGACAGACAGGCTGGGGGAGTGGAGACAGTGGCTCCCTTGAGAAAACTCCCCTGCACTCGCTATTGATTTGCATTGGAGGCCCTGACCCGCGTCTCTGACCCAAAGATCTTTTAGCCTCAATACACTAAGCACAGAGACTTTGGCATGCTACCATCTCTGCTGTTCCTGAGAGGGAGAGGGATGCCACAGCCTCTTTCGTGGGGGTTCCCCTCTGCCAACCCCACTCCAAGCGAGGGGAACCCCCTGGGCAGAGCCCCAGATTCCTGGGGAAACTGAGGCATGGGGCGATGCGGGAACAGACCCACGTCTTGCCCCAGGGCAGTGGGCTCCCCCACAAGGCTGCCTCTGTGCCTTGGGTTTTGGAACCTGGGTGACGTTGCGTTTTTAAAGTTACGGCAGCCCGGAAGGATCACTCTTTTTGCCCGCGATCCACCAGAGAAACCGACTGCCGTGACCTATTTGCAAGTGAGAGAGAGGAGGGCTGCAGATGAGCCGGCTTTCCCGGCAGCTGGCACATATCAGAACGAGACACTGTCAGGTTAGAGCATGTAACAGAACCTCAGATCCTGCAGAAAAGGAAATCAGTTTACAGGGACGTGCAGCAGGGTCCAGCCGGGTCTCGGGACATCTGGGTTCTGTTCTCTGCCACAGACCTGGAGTAAGACACCCTCTGGCCTCAGTTTCCCCATCTACCACTTGTTCACTTAGACTGTAAGTTTGTTGGGACAGAGACGTGCTCTTCTAATGTATCTGTGCAGCACCTGGTACAATGGGCGCCTGATCTCACCTGCGGCCTCTAGGTGCTACCCTCATACGGGTCGAATCCTGCATTAGCAGAGTCAATGGTGCAGGATCAAGGGATAAGGAGGGGCAGTCCCTGCCCCAAAGAACCTCCGCACTCTCCTGCACTTTTGACATTTATCTCAGCAGGGCAGGGAGAACGTTCTTTGTCAGTTTCATCTTCCCTGGTCTCCTGAAATCAAGGAGGTTTGTGATTCCCATTTTTTTTTTTAAGGTTAATTTTTAAAACCCATTTAAATCAAAAGTTTTTCTGCCCACAGTAAGTTCTGTAAAACTGTTACAAAACCTGAATTCTGGGCCTGTTTATTGTAAACAGCGCCAGACTCCAGACGCTCTCCCTCTGTGATTTAACAGAGCGATGGTTACGGGGTGACTCCATCACAGTCTTTAAGTACCTACCTGGGGAACAAAACATTGATCATAGACGGCTCTTCAGTCTAGCAGACAAAGGTCTAACAAGAGCTAGTGGCTGGAAGTTGAAGCTAGACAAATAAGACACAACATTTTAAGAGGCACAACTTATAAAGGGCTACTGTGGATTCTCCATCACAGGCCATTTTAAAATCAAGTTTGGATGTTTTCCCAAGAAATCTGCTCTACTTCAAACCGGAATTAATTCAGGGAAACCCCAGAGCCTGCGGTATTATACAGGAGATCCCGCCAGCTGATCACAGTGGTCCCTTCCGGTTTTATAATCTATGAAGACAATTTAATGATTTGACTCTCAATAATAAACACTTGATGCTTATTTCTTCCACGGGTTTGACAGGACTCTGCACATGATCATTAACCAGCCTCCACGTGCACCCCATGCTCCTTTACCCAAGGCTGAGTCAGTATCATTATCCCCATTTTATTGATGGGGAAATTGAGGCACAGAAAGGCGAGGTGACTTGCCAGAGGTTACCCAGGCAATCAGTGGCAGAGCTTGGAATCTAGAAGTGCTGGTTTCCAGCATCTCCAGCTCTCACTTCCAGACCACAATCTGTGCCAAAGACAGGAATAAGAACCCAGGAAGTCCTAGCTTCTACCTTCCTATCCTAACCACTAGACTCCAGAGACTAGACCCCACCCTCCATCCATCTGGGAAGAGAACCCAAGAGTCCTGATTCTCAGTCCTCCATCCTGACACCGATTTACAGGTACCCTCATACTACGGCGTACAACATGAGGGTATCGCCAACCTCACCCCTGGCTAAGGAGAACAGTTGCCCCCGGCTTGAGATTCAGGAATTTTGGTGGGAGTCAGGACTCCTGGGTTCTATTCCCAACTCTGCCACTGACCTGCTGGGTGACCTCAGGCAAGTCCTTCCCGCTTTCTGTGATCCCACGTCCCCTCCCACCTGTGCCTGTGCAGTGCTCCGGCTAGGGGGACCAGACAGCAAGTGTGAAAAATCGGGACGGGGGGTGGGGGGTGGGGTAATAGGCGCCTATATAAGACAAAGCCCCAAATATCAAGACCGTCCCTGTAGAATGGGACAGTGGGGCGCAGTGTGGGCCCACTGATCTCGGCTGAGGCCTTTAGCTGCTTTTGCAATACAAGTTACTATCATCCAGTAGGAGAAACAAGAAGGGGTTTGCCTGATCTGTGCCCCATAATAGCCCTCGAGGTTTTTCTGGGGGCCCCAAGATACCAGATTGGGGCACATTGTGAAGCATGTTTTACACAGGCCACAAGAAGAAGGCCCTGCCTCTCGCTTCCCTAGGCTGTTTTCAGACCTACCCACGCAGCCACCCACTCCTGCATATTTAATATCCAGTATCCAACCCCGGCTCCGTCAGAAGCATCAGAGGAATAAGTTGCCCGTCAGCTGGAACCCTCCCCACCCGATCCAGCACCTACTCCTGCCACTCTCACGGATCAGCCTCCTTCGCTGCCCGGGGCCCCAGGAAGCCGCATGCCCGGCTCCCGCGGGGATCACAACCCCTACAGTTCTGTTCAGGCTTAAACTCAGCGCCCCCCAAGAAGGCACCGTAACTCACTGACCTCTGTCCTAGGATCCCAATCACCTTCCCATCCGGAGCCAGGGGCAGAACCCAGGAATCATGGCTCCCAGTCCCTTCCTACTGCTGTAGCCGCTACACCCCGCTCCTGAACCCATGTGTCCCGACTCCCAGCCACCCTGCTCCGGCCACTAGACTCCACCCCATCCCAGCACTGGGGAGAGAACCCAAGAGTCCCGGTTCCCAGCAGTGTGCTCTAACTACTAGACCATCCTGCCTCCCCAGTGCCGTGACAGAGCCCCGAGTTGCTTAGCGTTTGTGGCGTGTCCAATCTACGCCACAAAGACAGTCGCAGAGGCAGCCCTCAGACCCAACTACCATACTAGGTCTTGACAAGGAAGCAACACTGAGACACAGGGATCAGGAGACCGGAGTTCCTTTCCCAGCTCTGCCACCGACTCTGGACAATCCACTTCCCTGCTCCGTGCCTCAGTTTCCCCTCCCACGCAATGTCTATTTAAATTGCAAGCTACTTGGGGCAGGGACTCTCTCGCACCCTGTATCTGTGTAGCACCCAGTATTACCTATGTTAGATACTTGAATGGCCTCCCATTACCATAGTATCTGAACACCTCACAGCCCGCAGGGCAGGGATATTGTTCCCACTTTACACATGGGGAAACTGAGGCACGGAGAGAGTATGGGATTTGGGGTCTCTCAGGGAATGTGCAGCAGAGGAAGGAATTGAACCCGGCTCTCCCAAGTCCTAGGCAAGTGGCCTAACCTACAAGGGGCTGGGGTCTGCGTACCTCAGGGGTAGCCCATATATAGAATCCGGCTCGCTACCCCTCTGTTTCAACACAGTTGTAGCTAAGTGGAGGCTGATCCTGCCAGGACTGTGGACAGAGCTACTGTACACAGACGCCAGAAAAGGTCCAGGGGTGAGGTTCAAGCTTAAAAACCAGGATTTATGCACAAGACCCACAACCCTTCCCCCCAAATCCATAAAGAACGGCAACCCCAAAACTGCAACTCAATCAAACATGGCTTGAAAAAAATATACAATCCCCAAATAGAACCAGCAACCCAAACAAAACAATGGAAATGCATCTATAATCCCAACCTGAACATTGCAACCGAAACAAATGGAATAAAAGTGAAATACAACCCAGCCAAAACAATGCACTTATTTATCTATATATCCACACACACAACCTGAAACTTGCAACCC
This sequence comes from Mauremys mutica, assembly GCF_020497125.1. Taxonomy (NCBI): domain Eukaryota; kingdom Metazoa; phylum Chordata; order Testudines; family Geoemydidae; genus Mauremys; species Mauremys mutica. The sequence goes on from NC_059091.1 coordinate 26,383,784, forward strand.
AAAGAAAATGCAACACAACATGTGTGTTATCACACACACACTCTACAGAAACCCGCGACCCAAACACACAGCAAAATTAAATTAACTGCAACCCAAAGCAGACAGCAAAACCTGCACCCACCCGCCTCCAACACCGTAAATAAACTGAAATGTGAACAATCTGCAACACAAACGAATTGTAAAGCTTTTCTGGCAAAGTGAAGAAATCCTTGCTACACCTTCAAGTCAACCCACTCTGGGGTTGTTCCAGTTGCACAAGCCAGAGTTTTTCCAGGGAAAACTTCCTGGTTTTTTTGTTTGGTTGCGTTTTTATTTATTTTTATGGGGGGGGAGGGATCACCCCTTTATCCCTCCCCCCCTTTGCCAAACACCACTAGCTCCCAACACATGGCAAGGGAAGGGCAGTCTGGTTCCCCCCACCCCCCTCCTCCAACCTCCCGGCCTTGCTACCCCAAATTCCCAAGGAGCTGAAGTTTACTTTAGGCTGGTGGTTGCAAGCAGCAAGATAACAGAACAAAAGCCCATCTAGGCCCAGGGGGCTGCCAGGGCGGGAAGACCCCAACTACAGCCAGGACAGGACCCCCATCCTGGGGGGCAGCCCCCCATAAGGGCTGCAATAGAAGAGTTTCTCCACCCAGGAGCCTGATCCATTGGGGGATTCACCCCCTCCCCAGAAGGGGTGCATAAGGAGAGGCCTCACCAGGGTTTATTGTGGGGGATGGTGATTCTCCTCCCACGGGGGGTGGGGAGATTTGGAGGGACTAGGAGGAAAGTGTGGGGGAGCTAGAGAACTCCCCATGGGGCAGAAAGTTTCCTGAAGGTGCTGTGGGGTGGACAGGGGCTGGAGGCCTCTTGGGGAGAGGCGGGACCTGGAGAAGGGCCTAGCTGGCCTCCCCCCCCACCACCACCACCCAGGGGAAGGGGTGCAGGCTGCTTTTACCGGGGAGGGGTCCGCGCTCCAGGGCAGGGCATGTGGGGGGGAGGCCTACAGGGGAAGAGAAGAAATTTCCTCCTTCTCCACCCATGGGGGTTGCAGTCAGGGTCAGATGGGGGGACTGCAGCAGAGGGAGGCGGCATCAGCAGTGCTAGATGAGGGACTGCAGCAGAGGTGGGCAGAGAAGGTTACCCCAGGATCAGGGGGTTACAGTGAGAGAGTCAGATGGGGGACTGCAGCAGAGGGGGCAGAGCAGGTTACCCCAGGACCAGGGGGTGCAGTGGGGGTGCAGCAGAGGTGGGGCTGAGCAGGACCCCCAGGATCAGGGGGTGCAGAGGGGGGATCAGATTGGGGGGCAGAACAGGTCCCCCAGGATCAGGGGGTGCAGTGGGGGATAGCAGAGGGGGGCAGAGCAGGTCCCCCCGGATCAGGAGTGCAGGAGGGGTCAGACTGGGAGGCACAGCCGATCCCCCAGGATCAGGGGGTGCAGTGGGGAGTCAGGCTGGGGGGCAGAGCAGGTCCCTCTAGGACCAGGGGGTGCAGTGGGGGTCAGGCTGGGGGGCAGAGCAGGTCCCCCCAGGACCAGGGGGTGCAGCGGGGGTGCAGCAGAGGGGGGCAGAGCAGGTCCCCCCAGGACCAGGGGGTGCAGTGGGGGTGCAGCAGAGGGGGCCAGAGCAGGTCCCCCCAGGACCAGGGGGTGCAGTGGGGGTCAGGCGGGGGGGCAGAGCAGGTTCCCCCAGGACCAGGGGGTGCAGGGGGGGTGCAGCGGGGGGGGGCCGAGAAGGTCCCCCAGGATCAGGGGGTGCAGCGGGGGTGCAGCAGAGGGGGCAGAGCAGGTCCCCCCAGGACCAGGGGGTGCAGTGGGGGTGCAGCAGAGGGGGCCAGAGCAGGTCCCCCCAGGACCAGGGGGTGCAGTGGGGGTCAGGCGGGGGGGCACAGCAGGTTCCCCCAGGACCGGGGGGTGCAGTGGGGGTTCAGCAGAGGGGGGCAGAGCAGGTCCCCCCAGGACCAGGGGGTGCAGCAGAGGGGGGCAGAGCAGGTCCCCCCAGGATCAGGGGTTGCAGTGGGGGTCAGGCTGGGGGGTCAGAGCAGGTTCCCCCAGGACCAGGGGGTGCAGTGGGGGTGCAGCAGAGGGGGTCAGAGCAGGTCCCCCCAGGACCAGGGGGTGCAGTGGGGGTGCAGCAGAGGGGGTCAGAGCAGGTCCCCCCAGGACCAGGGGGTGCAGTGGGGGTGCAGCAGAGGGGGTCAGAGCAGGTTCCCCCAGGACCAGGGGGTGCAGTGGGGGTCAGGCTGGGGGGGCAGAGCAGGTCCCCCCAGGACTGGCGGGTGCAGCGGGGGTGCAGCAGAGGGGGGCAGAGCAGGTCCCCCCAGGACCCGGGGGTGCAGTGGGGGTGCAGCAGAGGGGAGCAGGGCAGGTGCCCTCAGGACCGGTGGGTGCAGTGGGGGTCAGGCTGGGGGGGCAGAGCAGGTTCCCCCCAGGAACGGGGGGTGCAGTGGGGGTCAGGCTGGGGGGGGGCAGAGCAGGTCCCCCCAGGACCAGGGGGTGCAGTGGGGGACAGGCTGGGGGGGGCAGAGCAGGTCCCCCCAGGACCGGGGGGTGCAGTGGGGGTCAGGCTGGGGGGGCAGAGCAGGTCCCCCCAGGATCAGGGGGTGCAGTGGGGGTGCAGCAGAAGGGAGCAGAGCAGGTCCCCCAGGATCAGGGGGTGCAGTGGGGGGTCAGGCTGGGGGGGCAGAGCAGGTCCCCCCAGGACCAGGGGCTGACGTGTGGGTGCAGCAGAGGGGGGCAGAGCAGGTCCCCCCCAGGCTCAGGGGGTGCAGTGGGGGTCAGGCTGGGGGGGCAGAGCAGGTCCCCCAGGACCAGGGGGTGCAGTGGGGGTCAGGCTGGGGGGGCAGAGCAGGTCCCCCCAGGATCAGGGGGTGCAGTGGGGGTGCAGCAGAAGGGAGCAGAGCAGGTCCCCCAGGATCAGGGGGTGCAGTGGGGGGTGAGGCGGGGGGGCAGAGCAGGTCCCCCCCAGGCTCAGGGGGTGCAGTGGGGGTGCAGCAGATGGTGGCAGAGCAGGTTCCCCCAGGACCAGGGGGTGCAGTGGGGGTCAGGCTGGGGGGGCAGAGCAGGTCCCCCCAGGACCAGGGGGTGCAGTGGGGGTGCAGCAGAGGGGGGCAGAGCAGGTCCCCCAGGACCAGGGGGTGCAGTGGGGGTCAGGCTGGGGGGGCAGAGCAGGTCCCCCCCAGGCTCAGGGGGTGCAGTGGGGGTGCAGCAGATGGTGGCAGAGCAGGTTCCCCCAGGACCAGGGGGTGCAGTGGGGGTCAGGCTGGGGGGGCAGAGCAGGTCCCCCCAGGACCAGGGGGTGCAGTGGGGATGCAGCAGAGGGGGGCAGAGCAGGTCCCCCCCAGGCTCAGGGGGCGCGGGGGGCCCCGCCCCGGGGCGCAGGCCGGCTCCCACCTGTGCACAGGGGCGGTCTCCGCGCAGGGCTCAGCTCGCCCTCGCCTCGCAGCAGCAGCAGCCATTCATTGCCAGCCCAGGCCGGCTCAGCCGAGGGCCGAGCGCTCCGATGCGGCAGCGGCCGCCGCCAGCCGGGCCTCCCCTTGCATCAGGCGCACACACGCCCAGGCGCGGCTAGCTGAGCCCTGAGCTGGCTGCTCCCTGCTGGGCCCAGGGAGCATGCCCCCCCCCCCCCATCTCCTGGGCTGGGTTCACTGTGGGGCTTATCCCTGGGGAGGGGCCGGAGAGGGGCAGAGAGATGGGGGTGCCTGGGGTTAGACAGATAGATTAGAATAACAGAATCATGTGGATCTATTATATATACGCACAGAATAATAGAATCACAGAATTATATTATTCTATGTAACTTCTCTGCAGTAAACTTTTTTACATTATACTAAATTCAGTGTCCTAGTGCTAAACATATATATAAAGTCATAATATGATTATTATGATTATATAATTTTAATACAGCAATATACAGATAAAGTTAAGAGCAGAAAAATCATGTGTATATATAGATAAGAATAATAGAATCATGATTCTATTGTACATATATAATTTCTCTGCACTAAACTTATTCCCTCCATATTTATATATGCATGCAAAATTTAATATCCTGGCATTAACTTTATATATATATATATATATATATATATATATATAATTTGTATAAACTAATATATATAAAGTAATGATCTATCATAAACATATATGTGTAAAAAGTCAATATAGTATAATTATATACAAATTTAAACAGAGAAATATATAAAGTTTGGTGCAGATAAATCCTATGAAACAGGAGGGTCAGACTCAACATATATATAGAAGAGGCAGGTACCATGCTTAGGAAGTTTGGATCCAGAAGCAAAATGCATCTTACAAAAAAAAAGTTGGGGGGGATTGTTATGGGAGGAGTGGATTAGAAGGAGAATTGACCCCCCAAAAAATAAAATTTGGGGTTTGGATTGGCAGAAGTTTCCTCCAATTTTGGATCCAGAACTCACCCCAAAAAACACAAATCACACAAATCTGTAGGGGGTGGAGAGTTAACCCTTGAAACCATAATTTCTGGAGGCAGATTAGGAGGTTTCCCCAAATTTTGGACCCAGAACTGCCCCCTTAGAAAAAAAAATTGGGGTGGTTGAATTAGGGAAAATTTTCCCCATATTTGGCTCCAGAAATTACTCCTTTGAAATCTTAAGGGGAGGAAGGAAGATAAGGAGACCGTTCCCTCCAAATTGGAGGGGGTGCGGGTCTGGATTTTCCAGATGGTGTCTGGATTATTCCTCACCCATGTTCCCTTATGGCCCTGATCCTACCAGGTGCATCCCTGATTGTCAGGAGGAGTTGGGTGTGGTGGTGGGTCTTTTTGGAGAGGGATTGGATTTTCCAGCGGGGTCTGGAGCCCGGCCCCTTTTATAGCTCTGGTTCTGCTGGGAGCACCCCACATTTTCAGGGTGTTCAGATCTGGGTTGCTGAGATGGCATTTCGATCCTCTCTGTATTTTGAGGGTCATGTTAATATCTGGGGTTCTGGCCCCACACACCCCAATCAAGCCCGGCCAGGAGGAAGAGACAGACAGTTGAGTAGCCATATGTGGGGAAGGACTAGGATGGCCAATAGGCCTTGTCTAGCTGTGGAGTCTGCAGGCCTGGCATGCACCTGGGGACCCTGGAGGAATGGGGATGGGGAATCAGCTTAATTTTCAGCATCCTCACCCCTTCCTGGGAGGCTGCTGAGAGCTCTCAGGGGGATTCTTGAGCCTCATGGGGAGATAAGCTGGGATGGGTTACAGACATTGTCCCCTCCCCACCCCCACCAGGCCTGTGCAGAGGACTAGGGAATGGGAATACAGATCTATACCCACTGAGCCCCTCTGCTCCAGGGGAGAGGATAGGGCCAGCTACGGATCTCCACCTCTCAGGATATGTGCAGTCCTCAGGGAGTCTGCTGGATCCCGATGGGGCTGGGGGTGGGGAACCATAGCTCAGTCCACAAAGCGGCATGTTTTGCACCCCTGTTGCCATGTGGCTTTCTTGACATGGCTGCATTTTGCGGGGTACTGGATGGATGTCTCACGCCGTTCCCTGTGTTGTGCCATGGTGGTTTTTATCGTCAGGCTGCCTGGGTTGCAGTCATGATGCAGCCACATTAAAGGGGGAGCAGCCTGACAGTGATCCTCAAAAGAGGGACACGCCCCCGACCCGGCAGGGCTCCTCTTTAACCCAGTCCCTAGCTCCGCTGCCCCCCTTCTCAATGGGATAGATTTTCCGGTCGCGTTTTGGTCACAGCCGCCAAGCTATTTGTCCCTCTAGCCGCCCTGTACATGGCACCTCCCATTGGCCGGATCGGGGTCACCTGATCGCTCCCCGCAGGATACAATATGGCGCCGCCCATGTAGCTGCTCCTGGAAGGCGTGGAGGGAAGGCTGAGCTTGCTGCGCTTTCTGGGTGAGGGAAGCCTGGGGGGTGTTAATTAGGGGAAGGGGATACTCTGCCCCTCGCCCAAGGGAGGGCTGCGTGGACTCAGGATAAATTTAGCTTTGTGGGTGGGGAGTTACCTCAAATTTCAGCTCTCAAATCCTCAGCCTGGGGGAATTGGGGATTATTCTCCCCTTTCCTCCTCATCCTCTGAGTTATCCTGCGTGAGTCTCAAAACCTGGTATCGGCTCCTTAAACTGAGTCACCCTCCCATTCCTCCCGCCACGTGAATTTTGAGGGATTGAGGGGTCCCCGCCCCCCGGTCCTTCAAGCAGTTTGAGCTGGCTCCCAGAAAACGTCAGGCTGAGGGGGAACGTGGGGACGTCTTGCAGTGTCATTGTAAATCTCATGACACCTGGTGGCTTGTCTGCCCCCCCCCCCGGCCTGAAAACCTCAGCTCCTTGTCTCATGTGACTACATTAGAATCTCAAGGTGTTTTGGTTTTTTTGTTTTTTTTAAGAAAAATAACTATCCACCCTCTATTAGGGTTGCTACCTCTGAGGTACCCCCCAAAAACCCACAACCCACCCTGTGGTATCTGAACTGTTTAATCTGGGGAAATTACCACACAAAAAAGGGATGATCCTGGGGGAAACCTAGACTGGTGACAACCCTAGTCCTTGAGCTTGTGGTGAAAAGCTTGAAGAAGTGATCCCCCATGGCACCCATGTGAGAAATCAAATAAAAAGAGCTCTGTTATTTAAAAGAAATCTGATGACTTTAAGGCAACCTTGTGACTTTTTTTCATTGTGATGACTAATTTTTAGGTGCGTGGGGCTGACAGTGCTGTTGTATTGCAATAACACCTAAGAGTCTGAGCCATGGAGCAGGGTCCTGTTGCGTGAGGCACTGTATGGACACAAAGATACCCTGTCCTACAGAGCTTATGATCTAAGGGTTTGTCTAGACACAGGTTTTGCACTGATTTTTTTTCTACGTATGTAGTTAGATCATTGCCACACCTTATTGCGGCTGTGGTTATAGTAGTATATAGATGTGCTGGTAAATTTACCAAAACAAGCTCTGCTGATCTAAAAACCCTTATGGGGTAGGGCTGCATCCACACCAGATTGTTGCAGCAATTTAACTAGAGCAGTTTTTCCACAAAATGCAGGTAATAGCACTTCCTTCCCTCACAGTGGTTGTGAGTAGAAAGACATTAAAGATTGTGCAGTGCTTGGGTACGACGGGAATGAGAGCTACAGAAGTAGCGTTTGCCTGCTCATTGGCAAAGCCACTTTGTTGTCCTAATTCAGATTCCTCCTATGCCGTGAGGGCTACAAAAAACATGGCAATGGCTGATGTACAGAGACCGCTGCCCATTACGCTTGCTGATATAATTTCCTTGTGCTCCCTGTCTATAGCCATCTGTTACCTCTTCTTGTATCTAGGTTGCAGGCACTTTGGGGCAAGGGCTGTCTTTGTTCTGGGGCTGAACGCAGTGAGGCCGTGGCCTTTGACTCTTAGGTGTTACTGAAATACACTTAATAACATACAGTGCCCAGTGCACTACCACAATACAAACTGTAGTAAGACCGTAGTTTATAAAGTATTTGGGGATCCTTCAGGGACTGTTTCTCTCTTGTATTCTGGGGACAGCTGTGACACAAGATGTTCTGATGAAGGCTAAGTTCACTCTACTGGCTTGGTTTATGAGACGCTGCATCCTGCAGCCGGGCAGAACTGTAACAAATCAGCTGGCTGGAAGGGGCCGGAGATTCCCACCACCCGAAGATCTGCCAGCCAGGAAGCTCTATCCTTCCAAGGACATGGAGGGGGAATGCCCGCAGGAAGCCAATGGCTCCCATCCAGAGCAGCGTGAGGAGCGGCCGCCTACATCTGATCTAGCGGTGGATGCTGGGAGCTGCGCTGACCCCGTGAAAACTGGGGAGACCGTGATCACGGAGGGGAAAGCGAAGATCATCTTCCCCAGTGCCAACGAAGTGTTCTACAACCCCGTGCAAGAGTTTAACCGAGACCTGACGTAAGTACAACTAAGAGGGGGGCCTGGAGCTGTCTGTCTTAGGTACTTATCTGGCCCCCATCACGGTAATAGATGAGCACTTTGCAACCCTCCAGTGAGGCTGGGCAGGGCTATTATCCCATTGTACAGATGGGGAAACCGAGACACAGAGGCTAAGTGATTGGCCCAGGTTCATACAGGCAGTATGTGGCAGAGCACAGAATTGAACCTAGGGCTCCAGAACACCATCGTTCCTCTCCTATTAGACCATCCCTCTCTAGTGCCAAGCACTCGCTGGGGGGGGGGGGGGGGCTTAATGTGTCTCCAATCAGGGTCCCCCCAAATCCAGTTACTTTTCAAATCAGGGCTAACAAGACAATAGAGAGAATTGCTTGGAAAAACTGTGCAGAAGCATGAGTCCATCGGGGAACATGGCCTAGATCTGAGCCTTAATGGGCACTAAGGCCTCTGTGTGTGTGTGTGTGTCTCTCTCTCTCTGACCTTCTGCCTCAGGTGCGCCGTGATCACGGAATTCATTCGCCTTCAGCTTTCGGCCAAGGGGATTCAGAGTAAGTGGAAATGTCTGTCTGTCTCTCAAGAACATCCCCTGCCCCAATGCAGTGAGCAGGATGGTTAAATTAGTCCGACCCTCACTAGCACCCTAGCTTTCAAAGCCAGTCGGGACCACTGTGACCCTCTGGCCTGCTGTCCCGCCCCGAGACTCCCGCCTTAAGCCCAGTGCATCAGGCCAAGGGAATGCCAGGGGCTCGGCTCTGATTCTCAGTTATTCCCTTTCCGTGCTGCTTGCGGGTGGGAATTTTAAGCTGCTTCTGTGCTCTCCCTAGTTTGGGCTCCTCCTTAGCCCAAAGCTGAAGCTAGGCTGCTCTTACACACTGTTCCCTATCGCCCCTGGGATGCAGGGACTAGCCGGAGTACCGGACGCTTTGGCATAGCGGGCAGATCGGGGCGTGGCCAGAGGCTGGGAACAGGGATGGTTCAGGGCCTTCCTGTTAGCTCCTCAGCCTGGGAGGGCCCCCTGCACAGAGGGGCATCCCGTCCTCCCACCCCAAACTGCAAGGCCTCTTTGCCCACTGAGGTCTGAACCCAGAGACGCTGCCCAGTCCCCTTAACACCCAGATCTGTTGCGGTGCTGGAGTGGGAAGGGAGGGATGGCTGACACCCTCGCATCCGCCCCCACCACCCGCTCTGTCTCTTGCAGTTGCCGTCCCAGGAGAGGAGAAGGTCGAGAAAGTGGTTGTGGATCTTTCCGAAGGGGAGGAGGCTGGGCCGGAACCAGCGCCCGACGGGGAGGGGGCAGCGCAGACGGCGGCAGTGGGAGACGTGTGCAAGGTGCTTATAAACCTAGCGCTACCGTCACGCCAGGCACTGCCCGGAGTGAGAAACAGTCCCTGCCTCAGAGTTCATGGGCCAGAGAGACCAGCCGATCCCTCTTTGGGTAGGATGGGTAGGTTCCCCTAAATCGCTCCACCCCAGCTGTGGCCCTCCCACACCCTCTGGGTTTGAAGCAGGGTGTGGGGAGGGAAGATTCTCCCTTGACCATCCCCCCCCCCCCCAGTTCTTAGGGAGGAGCCGAACCCTCTCCCCATTTATGCTGCCTTCACCCACGGCACTGCAAAGCCTGTCTTGGTGCGAGCAAGCTCTGGGCAGGTCTGCGCTCGCCCCTCCAGCTCGGTGGGTGCGCAGGGTCTCGCTAACCTGGCACGGGAATTGGAGTTTGGCATTCAGACAGATGGAGAAACTTCCTAATCCAGAGCTGACCACTGGGCTCCTGGCATCAGTGTCTGGGCAGGAGTCTCCAATGCGCTGAAGCCTGTAACCCACGTGATGGCTGGGCCGTGGCCAGAGGTGGATGAGCCTGCTTCAGCCGTAGCTAACAGACCTGGGCTTGTAGCTCGGGCATCAGGGGCTTGTGCTGTTGGATCCAGAGGCCCTGGGTTCGTTTCCCCACCGATCGCTGAGATGTGGTCCCTTCCCCACCCTGCGCAGGAAGGAGTGCGGATCTTGGAGGCTTTGGCCGCCTCGGGGCTCCGCTCCATCCGCTTTGCCAAGGAGGTGCCTGGCCTCCAGGCCGTGGTGGCCAACGATTTCTCCTCCAAAGCCGTCGAGCTCATGGCGAGGAACGTCCAGTTCAATGGAGTCGGGCACCTGGTGACGTCGAGCTTGGCCGATGCCAGGTAAAGCGGGGGGGGGGGGGAGGGATGGGCCACTGGCGGCATGTGCACTGAGCGGGCTGTTCTCAGCTGACCACCGGGTTGGCCTGAGCTTCCCAATCCAGCTGGCTCAGAAGCAGGAGGGTGAATGGCCTTGTACCTGGAGGATTTTGGGGGGGAGAACGGGACTAAGTTAGCTCTGGTGATGGGATCTGGCGAAATCCCCAAGTGGCTGGTTAGCAGGTAGCGACTCCTGTGTCTCATGCGGTGGGCGGGTTCGCGGGACAGGCCTCCAGCCACCCCGATCGCTGACTGTTGGCACAGAGGTGGGTGGGAAGCTGTTTGGGGCAGGGATTGTCTTTGGGTTCTGTCTCTGCGCAATGTCGGGGGGCCCTGGGCCACAACTGGGCACTGTGATGCCACCAGAATACACCTAATAAATAACAAGCCAGGGAGACTGTGCCCTCTGGGGGGGGGGTCTCCAGTGCAGGGTCTGGGAGAGGGGCTGCGTGGGTGGGGGCTTGGCCAGTTCTGCTTGGTGGATAAGAGACCTCAGATATCCTAAGCTGTGAACTGGCCCTGAAGGCCTCTGCACTCGGGACCCCCCCACTCAGCGTCTGTCCCCGTCCCGCCTGCAGGATGCTGATGTATCAGCAGAAGGCGGAGAAGCATCCGTTCGACATCATCGACCTGGACCCGTACGGCAGCCCTGCCACCTTCCTGGACGCCGCCGTGCAGGCAGTGAGTGAAGGAGGTGAGTGGGGCGGGGGGGGAGGGGGCAGCACCAGGGCTGCTGGTGCTGCGAGCTTCCTCACAGCAGTGACTTACCACATTTGCAAGCTTCCACGGATGCCTTGGATGTAGGATCTGGTGGGCTAGAGCAGGGTGGCCAGGAATCCGCACTCCTGGTTCGATCTGGCCCGGGGGCAGGTCACTTCCCTCCTCCACCTCTGAAGCGAGGCCCCCAGCGGCTGTCCCAGGCTCTGAACTCTGGGCAGAGACCCACCTAGGCTGGGTTTTCCAATCCTGGAGCAGGTGAGGCCAGTGGCTGGGGGAAGAATCCTCCACTGACCGCCCCCGGGATGTCCCCCTTGCAGGCCTGCTGTGTGTGACCTGCACCGACATGGCGGTGATGGCTGGGAACAGCGGGGAGACGTGTTACAGCAAGTACGGAGCCATGTCCATCAAGGGCAAGTTCTGCCACGAGATGGTGAGTGGGGGGGGGGAGGGCTTCTGTCTCCATGCCCCGCCCCATCCACCTGCCTGCCCCCTAGAGCAGTGGTTCTCAAACCGTAGCAACCTGAGGACCCTCAGTTTGATTTAAAATTTTTCATGGACCCGCCAAGCTGGTTTCTAATTTTCTCCAGGGGTGAGCAACCCCCACTCCACCCCTTCCCCCAAGGCCCTCCCCCTCCCCCAAACAGCACCCTGCTGTCGAACAGCTGTTCCGCAGTGTGCAGGAGGGGCTGGGAGGGAGGGCGAGGAGTTGATCAGTGGGGCCGGCGGCCCCAGACGTGACTCGCTGAGCTCAGTTTGAGAACCGCTGGCCCATTTAGCCCTGGGGCCCTACTGGTCCTGCTCGGGCTGGGCTGAGACCTGGCGCACTCGCGTCCCAGCAGAGCTGGGCGGGGGAATCCAGCCCAGTATTGGAAGGGGAGTGTGGCCCCCGGGCCGCCCCCCAGCGCTCCTGCCTCACGGGCCGCTCCTTGAGGCCGGCTCCGCAGCGCCTGTTCGAGACCCCGTTTCCACGCGCAGGCCCTGCGGATCATCTTGCACAGCCTGGACCTGCGGGCGAACTGCTACCAGCGCTACATCGTGCCGCTCCTGTCGGTCAGCGCCGACTTCTACATCCGGGTCTTCGTGCGGGTCTTCACCGGCCAGGCCACAGTGAAAGCCTCTGCCAGGTGAGCGTTTCATCCTGGGCTGCCGGCCAAGAAGCCCACCCTGCTCTCCACAGCGCCCCCTGCTGGAGAGGCCAGGCGCTGCCCCAGCCCTGCGGCGCCCCCTGCTGGCATCCCCACTGCTTGCTGTTCACTGCATCGCCTCCTGTCTCTGCAGCAAACAGGCCCTGGTGTATAACTGTGTGGGCTGCGGGACGCACCACTTCCAGAGACTCGGCAAGATGACCAGCCACGGGAGCAAGTAGGGGGCTCTGGGTTCTCCACCTCAGCCCGGGACAGGGGCTGACTCCGATTCCTGGCCCCGGAGAGCAGCAGGAGGGGACCTGTCCTCGGAGCTGGTGCCCCCTGGATGGGAGGGTCCGGGGCTGGGCTGGGCTGTCCCTACGGAGATGCAGAATGGCTGGGGAGAGTGGAGAGGGGGGTCCCCAGCTGGAGGGAGGCCTGGCCTGGGAGAGCTGGGGGGGTGGAGCTGGACGAGATCTCAGGTTAGGAAAGGGGGGGTTGGAGGGGGGCTGGGATGGAGGGGCGCAGCTGGGGGAGGGGCTGTACCGCATTAGATCTCTAATCACTGTTCTGATTGATTCAGTTTTAAATACTCGGCTGCCTCAGGCCCCCCAGTGGGCCCCTCCTGTGAGCACTGCCACCAGCGGCACCAGGTGAGCCCCCCGCTCCCCCCCCAGTGCACCCCAGTCCCGTACGGCCGGGCACGCCGCCCTCACCGGCCGTTCTCTCCCCCAGCTGGGTGGCCCCATGTGGGCGGAGCCCCTCCACGACCCAGCCTTTGTCCAGAGGGTCCTGTCGGCCTTGGGGAGCAACCCGGGCCGGTTCGGGACACAGGATCGGATCCAGGGGGTGCTCAGCATGGTGACCGAGGTGAGGGCCCTGCTGGGGAATCGGGTTGGCTTTTGGGTCTGAGTTGGGGAACAACTGGGAGGGTGGGACCTCTGGGCAGGGCCTGTGCTGAGCCACCGTGTTCCCCTGTGGCCAGGAGCTGAGCGACGTCCCGCTGTACTACACCCTCGACTGCCTGAGCAGCACCATCCACTGCAACACGCCCTCCCTGCTGCAGTTCAGGTACTCGGGGCGTTACGGGACCCGCCCGCAGGCGCCGGGCAGAGCCGGCCCAGCCCCCGCCCCTGCCCCATCTGCTCTAAACCCCCCTGGAGTGGGCGGGGAAATGAGGCACAGAGCCGGGAAGGGACCCGCCCCCAGGAGAGGGGAGGCAGAGAGCCAGACGGGGCCCCCCCTCCACCAGGACACGCTGCCTGTAAGGCCAGGAGTGAGGCTGGGGCTGGAAGCAGCACATTCCCCCCCCGGGGGAAGAGCGCCCCCCCTCCACTCACCACTAGGGGGTGCTGGGGAGAGCTGCTGCCCCCACCTCGGAGAGCCCCGGGGCCTGCAGGCAGCGTGGCCTGAGGGCTCCCCTCCGGTTCCAGATCCGCCCTCCTCCACGCCGGCTACCGCGTGTCGCTCTCCCACGCCTGCAAGAACGCCATCAAGACGGATGCGCCGCCCTCCGTCCTCTGGGACATCATGAGATGCTGGGTGAGTTGGGGGGGGGGGGCTTAGCGTTCCTCATCCCCCCAGCCCCAATCAGGTCACAGCTAATGGGGACCCCTGGCTGGCTGTGAGGCTGGTGACGGTAGCGGGGGGAGGCAGGGGGTGGGGGGGTCCTACCTGTTGGGCTCAGGATTGAGGGGCACGGGCTGAGCTGCGTGCGGAGGGAGTCCAGGGCTGCGGGGAGTCGAAGTCAAGGAACAAAATGACCTGATCTCTCTCCCCAGGAGAGACTCCATCCCGTGAAGAGAGAGCGACTCTCCGACACCAGCCCAGCCTTCCACATCCTCTCCGTGGAGCCCACGTACGGCCTGGGGCTTCCACGGGAATCAGGCCGGCACCTGGCGCGCTGCCATCTTTGCTGCTGGTGGGAGGCAGCGGGGAGGCGGCGTGGCCTAGGGGGGAGAACGCTGGACCAGCACGTGAGACCCCTGGGTTCTAGGCCTGGCTCTGCCACTGGCCTTCAGTGTGGGTGGGTCATGTCCCACCGTGCCTCAGTTTCCCCATTTGTAAAACAGTGATACTGACCTTCCGTGAGATCACTGGGGAAGAGGCGGGGAGGGATGGGGGGCTGGTATAGCCTCTCCAGGACCCTGCCCCTGTAGTGCAGAGGGTCTGGGGGGACCGCCCAGCCCTGCTGCAGGGCAATGCAGCTGGCTAAGGTGGATTAAGGAGGAACTTTTCCCGGGACAGATTATTCCAGCAGGTGTGTTGCGCAGCTGGGAGACGGGGCCCTCTGGCCTGAGCCAGGGGGTGGTGGGTGAGGAATCCCAGGCTAGATGGGCCCATGGGGCTGATCCACTCTCCCCGCCCCCCAGGCTGCTGCACCCCCTGCAAAGCACTCAGCCGCCTGTCTCCCTCTCCTCCCTGCCCCAGGCTGCAGGCCTCCTTCACCATCCGCGAGGACGCCAACCCCAAATCCAGGAAGCAGGGTCTGAAGCGATTCCAGGAGAATCCCGAAGCGTACTGGGGCCCCAAGGCCAGGGCTAAGGCAGGGTAAGGGGGGCCAGGACTGAGCGGGAGGGGTGTGTGCGTGTGCTCAGATGCAGGAATCCTGGGTTCTATTCCTGGGTGAGTGGGCTAGTTACTTCCTGGCTCCCTGCCTCAGTTTCCCCCGCTGTAAAGTGGAGCTAGGACTGACCCGATCTACCTCCCTGGGGCTGGTTGGAGACTTGACTGGTGTGCAAAGTGCATCTTTGACAGGAAGGCACCAGCTGTGACAGCTGCAGGGACGCCTGGTGGGGAGGAGTGAACGCCAGGGGCTGCTGTTCTACCTTGAATCCAACTCCAGGCCAGGACGACTCTGGATCCGGATCAGAGCAAGGTGCCACCCCTGTGCGGCTACTACCCAGCCAGGCTGGTAGCCCTCTCCTGCTTCCATTGGGTCTCTTTAAAGCCTCCAGCCCCTCTGGCTATGTGAAGGCTCCTCAGGGCCTGTTGTTATACAGCTGCCGTGCTCCACCCCAGAGGCAGCTGCTGTCCCTCCTGCCTGTAGCTGAGCAAACTCCACTGCTGGGGCTGAAGCTGAAGCTAACCCTGGGGGTGAAAAGCTGCTGGGCTGAGCTCAGCAGCCGTCCTCACCCAGCCCCCTCCTGCCTTTCCAGGGGGGGCATTTCCACCTCCCTGCAGGACAAGAGGAAGCTGCATCAGAACAAGCGGAAGGAGCGATTGGAGGACAGGAGCCACTTGAAAAACATCCCCTGCAAGAGGCTCAAGGAGGTGAGGACTGGCCGGGGTGGTTGTGAATCGGGGGTGGGGGGATCAGAGGCGTGGCAGCCCCTGGCCCCTGTGCAGCTGTAATAACCCCTAACCCTGACTCTAGCTTCTCTCTCTCCGCTAGGGGAGCGGCGCGGGGGCTGAGACGTGCTGTCCCTCCCCTGAAACGGCCCCAGAGGCTGTGAAGACCGAGAGCCCCCCCCAGTAGCCCGGCCCCGGGCAGGAACAGAGGCTACGGGGCTTTATTTTTTAGTTCGGCGAAGGCGCAAGCGTTTTGTTTTAAGACTGACTGTCATCGTCGTGTTCCCCCCCCCCCCCCGAGCCTCCGTGCGGCCGGCCATTAAAACAAGGGCCTCTCCTTTTTACGTACAAGCCCAGAGCCACGCGTGATGCTTCTGTGCGGGGACAGTGGGGAGCTCAGCCCCCCCTCCACCGCTTCCCAAAGTGGCACCAAGGGGAGGGCGGGGCTGTGCCCTGAGCCCCCCAGCCTGGCAACTCTTCTTCCCTGCCTGGCTGGACTCTAGGCAGGATGGTGGAGCTGCTCTGCCTCAGTTTCCCCACAGGCAATTGATCAGGCAGGTGGGGGGGAGGTGGGACTCCTGGGTTCTACGCACAGCTCTGCCTCTGCCCGGGGGGTGTCCCCTCCGCCTGCATCCCCCGAGCATGACTCTGCCGTGAACACCTAGACTGAGGTCCTTGTTTATTAACAGTGGCACTTACACCCCCACTACCCCAGCCTCAGGCTAAAGGGGCAGGTGGGTAGAAATCAGAGGCTGTGCTGAGGAGTTATAGGGGGGCTGGACTCTGCCCCCTTCCCCCCCAAAGCTGGCACTGCCTTAAAGCAGGGCCTGGCAGGTGCAAGTTTCACTCTGGCTGGGTGGCTTTTCAAGGCAAGTCTCTTCCAAGCCTCCCAGCAGCCAGGATATGCCCCCCCCCCCAAGTCCAGTTCTCAGGTGGGCAGGGCCCCACCTGATGGAATAGGGGGGCAGCAGTTCAGGGCTCCACATGGGCGGCTTGATCCTGGGACGGAGGTAGGGGGCTGGCTCCCCTTACAGCTCGGCCTGGCCCCCACTGGGGCCCGTGTACTGGATGGTGGCCAGGAAGGTGCGGATCTCCATGGGCTGCAGCGTGACTCCCAGCGGGTCAAGCGGAGGGTAGGGCTGGCGCCTCGCTGCACCTGGGAGAGGAAGCCGGGGGGTTAAGGGCCCAGGGGGCAGCAGCTGGGGGGCCCTGGGCCTAGGGGCTGCCAGCTTTTCCATGGGAGGGGGGGACACAACCCTCCCCTGTGTCTGTGAGCCCCCCCAGGCCCTGAGAACAGCTGAGGGGCCCACCCCAGCTGGAGCCAATGTGGCAGCTGCCCACCCTCCCCTAGGTAAGGAGGCAGGCGCTGGCTGTGCTGTGTGTGTGTGGGGGTGGGGGGGGGCAGCATCAGGGCTGCTGGACACTGCTCCATGCTCTAGTGCTGGGGGGGACGGGACCCACCTGTGGCTGGCCTCCAGCTGAGCCGCTTCATGGCCTCTCGCTTCTGGTTGGCCACCAGGTTCATCTCCTGCAGGGAGGTGATGGTGAAGGAGGAGAACAGGTGCTGGGGGGTGGGGGGAGAGAGACATGGTCAGCAACTTCCTCAGGTGAACCCTGCCCCCTGCTGGACCCCCCAGACCTGCAGGTGAGTAGGCAGCAGCAGCAGCTCCCCACCCCTACACAGGAGACTCCCCCAGTCGGGTGTGAAAACAGGGTTCTGTGCTGGCTGTCCTCAGAATTCGTGCTCCACCCCAGAGCTGGCTGCATTTCAGTGCCAGGACTGGGAGCCCTGTGGAGACAGCAGCATTCACCTCTTGGGGGGGAGGGGGGGGGTTAGCAGCAAGTGGGTGAGGGACCCCCTACATCAAACAGCCCTATAGCTGCTGCACCTCGTGTCTAAGGATCCCTTTCCCTGTGTGGATGTGCAGCCAGCGGCGGTGTGGGACAGGGCAGCTGTTTTCACAAGGCTCCTTTGTGTACTGGGGTGATGCTAAGATCCACCCCAGAGGTGGCTGCATCTCAGCACCAGGCAAGGGAGTCTGAGCCCGTCAAGTGCGTTAGATGAAAAATCCTCTAGGCCAGTGGCTCAGCAAGTCCCTACGCTGCAGCCCAGGCCCCCCTGCTGGCTGCCGGGTACCTACCAGCAGGTCGACAGTGATGGGCTGGGAGCCGTTGGCGCTCTCCCCTCTCTCAAACTGGTGCTCCAGGCGGATGAGGACGGAGCTGGGGTCCCACTGGGCCAGCGTCAGGAGATGGACGGAGGGGGGAAGCTCTTGCTTCAGAGCAGAGAACTGGGGAGGAAGGGGAGACGCGGCGTCAGGCTGCCAGAACGGCGCCACCCAAGGGAAAGTTTCAGCAAACTAGAAAAGTCACCACCCAACCCTGAACTATTTCAGTGCCCCAGGCTGCCCCGGTGCCTGCAGGGCAGTGCAGGGTGGATACAACCCGCTACCCTTCTCCTCCAGGGCCTGGCCTGGGGCTCCCAGCATGCAGCAGTGTCCCCCTACCGCTGAGGGAAGGCGGGTACAGGGGGAGCCCTGCTTTCAGCAGAGAGCAGTTGCCTTGTCACAACCACTGTTTACCTGAGCCCTCCGTTCTCTTTTGAAGATCAGCTTGGACAGAACAGCTGGTGATCAGCCCGGCTGCTGTTCACGAGCGAGTCACCCCAGCGCAGGTTTCACAGGGGGCATAACCCCATTTGTGGAAGGGGGTCGTGTCCCCCATCCCCTGTGCAGGGCACAGGGCCATCAGCTCTATCCCTTTTCACCTGCAGCTCTCAAAGCACTTTACAGAGGTCAAGCTCATTAGCCCCATTTTACAGATGGGAAAACTGAGGCATGGGGGGGGCAGGGACTTGCCCCAGGGCACTAGCAGAGCAATACCCAGTGTGCTACCCACTAGACAACACTGCACAGTCCCTTCCAGGCAGCACAGATTGAAAACAGGTCCCTGGAGTAGAGGGGGGCGGGCACGGAGATTTAACAAGCTACTGCCAACTCAGCAAAGCAGGGGGGGGGAGTGGAAGAGAGGAGTTTAAAATCCAGGTATATTTAAATAACGCTGACTTAACCCTCAGTCCTGGCCAGAAGAGGGCAAACACTCCTCCCCCATCTGAAATTTTCCCAGGGAAAAAACTGAAGTTGTGCCCCACCCCCCACAAAGCTTCCCCCAAAGGGATTTTGCCCCCAGCAATGTTCCTGCCTGAATTTAACCTAATGAGCAGAGAGGAGGAGGCACCTACTCCACATGGGGGGTGCTTGGCCATGATGGGGTTAATCTATAGTTCAGCTGGCACTGGGCTGGGGAGGGGGCAGGAGCTGGAGGACTGGGAGAAGGGGAGAGGTTCGGCAACCAGAAAGACAAGGATTTTCTTCCTTATCCAGCCCAGGTGACTTAGGAGGTGAATCTGGGTCAAGCAGGGCTGAGCCCCCCACACTCAGTTCACAAGTGGGTGAGGCAGTGGGGAACACGCAGCCCCTGGCAGGATTCAAACCAGCGACTCTCAGTCCCCCTCCCTAACACACAAAGCCTCCCCAGGCACCTGCTTGAGGCTGCGCTGCCCCCGGTGGAAGGAAGGGCCCCCGCCCGGGGCCAGGACCAGCTGGGGCGCCATGAATTCCTGCTGGGCCTGCAGCCGGTGCTGATAAGCCGAAGACTCCACCGTGTCCAGGAAGATGAGGTGCCGGCCCCGCACCACCAGGCCGTCGTTGTAGACCCCAGGCTCCAGCAGGGGCTCCCCCACCCCGCGGTTGTCATCATAGAGCAGCCGCCGATGCACCTAGCCGCAGGGAGGGAATGTCAGAGCAGCTGCTGGGCTGGGAGCGCCCCCTGCTGGCCAGCCCTGGGCTCTGCATGCTGCACTGGTGCAAGGCTGGAGTGCCCTCTGCTGGCCAGCCTGGGCTCTGCATGCTGCACTGGTGCAAGGCTGGAGTGCCCCCTGCTGGCCAGCTTGGGCTCTGCATGCTGCACTGGTGCAAGGCTGGAGCGCCCCCTGCTGGCCAGCCTGGGCTCTGCATGCTGCACTGGTGCAAGGCTGGAGTGCCCCCTGCTGGCCAGCCTGGGCTCTGCATGCTGCACTGGTGCAAGGCTGGAGTGCCCCCTGCTGGTGCAGCCCTAGGCTCTGCATGCTGCAGTGGTGCAAGGCTGGAGCATCCCCTGCTGGCCAGCCCTGGGCTCTGCACGCTGCACTGGTGCAAGGCTGGAGCGCCCCCTGCTGGCCAGCCCTGGGCTCTGCATGCTGCACTGGTGCAGTCCTGCTTCTTCAGGATAGGGAGGATACACACAGGCCCAGAACAGAGGATGGTGGTGGTGTTAGGGTGGACTCCAACCCCCCCTCCCATGAAACCCCATCCACCTCTGCAAGGGGGGAGTGTGGGAGGGAGGAGCTCAGGGCAGGCTTCCCCCCCGCCCCCATCTCTCACCATGAGCTCCATGGAGCCATCCGCCACGCTGCTGCCCCCCTGCGAGCGATCCGTCAGCACCGTCAGCTGGAACTTCTTGTTCTAGAGAGAAGAGGGAGCCCAGAGCTAACAGAGCGGGCGAGGCCCTGCCGGGGAGGGTCACTCACCAGCCTCCTCCGCTCCCTCCAGCAGGTGGCAATGGGAGCAGCCCCCCTGCCTCCCCCCTCTCTGCTCTTCCATCCCCTTGTGCCTGCCTGCACTGCATTTCCCGGCCCCGGGGCTAAGGGGGCAGGGCTGGCTTTCAGAAGACATGGGGCTTGTCCCCACGGGGCGGCGCTCCGAGTCTTCGGCGGCGGGTCCTTCACTCGCTCTGGGTCTTCGCCAGCACTGAAGAACCCACCATCGAAGTGCCGCCAGACCCGGAGCGCTGCCGGCTGAGTAAAAATTAAAACGGGATTCTCGGCCAGGGCACGCGGGGCCCCTGCCACTAGGTGTGGGGCCCGAATCGGGGGAATCGGCCTAAAGCCGGCCCTGTGAGGGGGTCAGATGTCAGTGCAGGGGGAGCAGACGGGGGTCTAGGCAGTGAGCACTTGGGGGGGAATTGAGAGTAGCAGGTGGGGCTGCATTTCTTCCTTCTGGAACAGCCTCCCCCGTGTGCGTCTGCAGTGGCACCTCCTGCGACACCACACTCCAGATTCCTCATAGTGATATTTCCATATATAATTATGCTGCATTCTGCACAAGATGGGTCATGTGAGGTGTCATTGGAACAGTGCCAATTTGCTGAATACAATTAGCCCCTTTGGATGCATGTATCATGTTTGTATCTGAAGTTATAAATACTGGCTGGGTGTATTTCAGAGGCGCTTAGTCTGAGGTTACGTCTACACTACGCACCTTTGAGCGACCCAGCCATGCTGCTAAAAGGCACACAGCGTAGCTGCTGGTTGTTGGCAGGAGAGAGCTCTCCCGCCGACAAAAATCTTCCACCCCCAACAAGCGGCGGTAGCTGTGTTGGCAGGCGAACGCTCCTACCCCCAAAGCTGTTCACACCAGCACTTTTCCTCAGCAAAACATTTGTTGTTCGGGGGGCAGGAGTGGTTTTTTTCGCAGCCCTGGCTGACAAAAGTTTTGCCGATGAAAGTCCAGTGTAGACACAGCCCCGGTGACACCCCCAGCCAGCCTTTCAGGTAGAGCGGTGAAGAAGCTAGACAGGGCTGATGGTCTCGGAAAGAGTTTGGCCTTCCTGTAAACATTTCAACCAGCCTGTAAGTAACGGCTGCTATGGCCCAGCGAGGGCAGGAGACCAGACCATGTGATACCGGACTCCATGTTGGGTACCTGTAGCTTTCCACAAACTGGGTGGGAACTGGTTTTGGAACAAAGGGTTCCCACCCTATGTTAAAGCTACATAAGGTGGGGTGTGATGGCATCTAGGGGCCTCCCTCCCCACATCATAACTCCTGGAAACGCGTGAGGAACAAAGACTGAACGGGGGGTAGTGCTGGACACAGGCTTAAGGGATTTCTAGCCTGGGATGGAAATCTGGTGGCCTGGTTGTATCAGCAGCCAGGCTGAGATTGCGAATTCATATCCAATCTGTCATTTGAGGCTTCGTTTACAGGTTTGTTTATTTACTACGGAATCTGTTTCGCTATCACTTAAAATCTCTCTTTGTAGTTAATAAACTTGTCTTTTGCTTTATCTAACCCAGTGTGCCTTGGAGTGAACCGTCCAGGGAGAAATCTCAGCTTAGTTAACACAAGCTAGTGGCATATTCCTCTCCACACTGAGGGAGAGGTTAACTATTTATGAGCTTACATTATACAGATCACTGTGCAGTGCAGGACCATGTAATTTTGGGTTTATTCTTCAGTGGAGGGTGCGTGCCTGGGGAGCTGGGAAATTGGGTGGTGTCTGATGTTTGCACTCATGGAACCTTACTCTTGGGGAAATTCTGCACCACTGCGCAAGTGCAGAATTTATGTCCCCTGCAGATTTTTTTGCTTCCCCGCA
This sequence comes from Mauremys mutica, assembly GCF_020497125.1. NCBI lineage: Eukaryota > Metazoa > Chordata > Testudines > Geoemydidae > Mauremys > Mauremys mutica. The sequence continues at coordinate 26,405,425 of NC_059091.1, forward strand.
GAAAAAATGACTTTTTAATGGGGAAGCAAAGAGAAGCCACCAGCGTGGTCATGTGACCCTCCCCAGCAGTATGTTTCAGGGGCCCACGGCAGCCAGCAAAGAGGTAAATCACTGTGGGACAGGGGGGCAGGACTGGAGAAGACCCAGCTGGTGGCTCCTACCCTGCGCCAGGCTCAGCTGCTAGTCCCAGCTGGGCTGGGGAGGACAGGACTTCCTCTTCCCCTACACAGCATCTGGAGCTGGGTCAGACCCACGCCCAGATTCCTCCCCCGCCAGCAGGAAACTCTGCAAAGACCCCTCTCCCCTGCACCTATTTCTCCTCAGCTGCACGAGAGGGATCCCTGTACATGGAGCTGATTCCCCCATCTATCCAACGCCCCCGTGCAGCCAGACCCCCTCATACCCTCCCGTCGAACCTCACCCCCCACACTCAGACACACCCTCACTCCACCCTGCACCATCCTGACAAGCCACCTGAACCCGGATCCCCATCCCACCAAGCCCCAACCAGCTGCACCTGGCTCCCCGCTCCACTGCGACCCACTCCCCCAGCATCTGGACCCCACCGAGACCCCCACACCCAGACCCTCTGCCGAGCTCTATCCCCCTCACACCCATTTCAAACCACCCAACGAGCACGTGTGCATCCAGATCCCCCACACACCCGGATCCCCCACTGAGCTGCCTGCACCCAGATTGCCCCACACAGAACCCTCTGAACCCACATCGGGATCCCTGGGGCAGGCCGGGCCCCTGCGCTGCGGCAGGGTTGTGTGCAGCCTCACCCCTGAGTCTGTCTCTCGAGGGTGATCTCCCACCTCGGTGTAGCCAGTGGGTGGTGCTCCCCGAGGCCAAGCTGGAGCTTCCACATTTATTTAACAAATAAATGTTATAGAATTTTAAAATAGGGTGTGCAGAATTGTTAATTTTTTGGTGCCGAATGCCCTCAGGAGTATCACGTAGCTCAGTCTCAGTGTGTGGCACCACCTGCTGTCGTGTTGGGGGATAACGGTGGGTGGGTGGGTGGGTGTGCGTGCCCAAACTGCACCCCAGGGATGGCCACCCGTCACACTCATCTCTGCCTCTCCTCGAGCCGCTGCATGGGCCAGAGCGGATCTGGGGGCAGGGGAACGAGGGGCCAGCAGCACCACCTGCTGGCCAGCACTGGTGTCTGCAACGCCTCCCCCTCCAGGATCTTGTCCATATTTGGCACCTGCTGCTGTAGGAATCAAGCCCTCGCCATCTTTAGTGCATTTTCTCCCCCACCCCGTCCCTGTGCAGACAGGGCAGTGCTATGATCCCTGTTTTATCTATGGGGAAACTGAGGCACAAGGGCATGACCTCACAAGCTCCCACAGGGGAGTCGTCAGCAGAGCCAAGAACTGAAGACCCAGGCGAGTGTCGCTACCCACTGGACCATCTCTGTGTCTCCATGGAGAGGAATCCCCGCCTCTCACCCACACTCTGCAGCAATGGGGAGGGGACCCAGCGAAATGTCGACAGGGGGCCCCAGTGGCCCTTGTACCTTGATATAGATGCGACTGTTAACAGGATAGTAGTTCCCAGCCACCGGCTCCGTCTGGCTCAGGTTCCACGTGGCTCGATAATCCCGCCTGCCGTGAGCATCAGAGCCCCGTTAAGCCCCGTGTCGGCCAGCTCTCCCCTGCCCCCAATCTGGGGGGGTAGGGCCGGTTTGGGCTGTGCAGTCCAGGGCTCTGGGCAGATCCCAAGCGACAAGGCTCCCAGCCCAACCGGGGAACGGACTGTTCCCTATACCGAGCCCTGGGGTACCCCACATGCTGCACAGTCTGCGTCTGACACCCCCGGGGGAGGCTGACAGCTAGCCAGGAAAGGGGGACGTCCAGGGCTCGTTGGAGTAGCTCACGCAGGGCCCTCCATTCAGGGACCTCGAACAATAATTAAGGCCTGGACGTTTATTAAGACACAGCCCTTTTTTCCCCCCCAAGGGGAGAAGGGACTCGGTAATTCAATGGAAGACATGGGAATGGAACCCAGGAGTCCTGACTCCACCCTGGAATCATCCCCTCCCCTGCCCAGGAAGGATCACCCCACTCCCAATGTCTCGCCACCCTGTACCTCCGCTCCAGAATCTCCCGCCCGTTGGAGTCTGTGTAGAAGCGTCCGTCCGTCTGCAGGGACGTCTCGAAACGGCTGATGATCTCCTTGCCCAGCCCGTCGCTGCGGCAGAGGGTACAGCAGGGTCAGACGTGGGGTCTGGCAGCACACGGATTCCCCCTCCCGTGCCACATTGTCTGGGGCTGGTCCGACATTTTCCATCTCAGCTGCGTCCATGGGAAAGGTGGGGGGAGGGGCTCCCCTTGATGTTCCGTCAAAACTCTCACATAGTTGCATTTGGCAACGCTGCTGCAGTGCCTCCCACTTTATAAACCTGACTCCTGGTCAGACTACATCTCCCATGCGGCATCAGGGCCAGGGACTCCCATAATGCACCACCTCCTGCCCCCAACAGGGGAGGCTGTGCTGCATCACAGGAAATGTAGTCCAACCAGGGAGCCCAAACCAGAGAGAATGGCAACATGAGGAATTTGAACTACAACTCCCATGGTGCATTAGGGCAGCCCCCACCCCCAAGAGGAGAAGTGTGATGCACCATGGGAGATGTAGTCCACCCAGGGAGCCCAGCCCCCACAGGAAAATGGGAGAATGAGGCACCAAAACTACAACTCCCATGGAGCACAGCAGCAGCCCCTCCAAGTTGAAATTTCTTCATTTTACAGGCAGTTTCCTGTGGCAAAACCCTTCCATTTCCCACACTCACTCTATAGGGATGGGCCCCACCGTCCACTCAAGCTCCACATAGGCCTGCCCGGCATAGAGCCGCACCACCTGCGAGCACCACGAAGAGAAGTTCTGGTAAACCTCCTGCACCAGCTTGTTCTGGACCAGAGAGAGAGAGAGAGAGACGTGTGTGCAAGGATCCCCTCGCCAAGCACTACCTTGCAGCCACTTCTGGGTTGGGGCGGGGGGGAGACATGGTTTATAGCAGGATCCCTCACCAGATGCTGAAATGCAGCTGACTCTGGGGTGGGGTGTTAGCAGCCCACAGCACCTCCACACAATATTGGAGCAGAGTAAGGAAAGGATCCTGGATTCAGTTGGAAGTGTAACGAGGTGTGATTGAAGGATCCTGAAGAGGGTTAGCTTTGATTGAGACACCGCGGTAAGGTCAAGGAACATGCCAGGGGATCTTCAATGGTCATTAGCAGATGGGACCTTAGTTTTAAGTCTTACCCAAGAGCTAGCAGCTCTGATCTAACCCAGCAGACTCCAGTCCCCCAGCCAGACGTGGGAATAGAACCCAGGCATCCTGGCTCCCAGCCACCCCCCTGCTCTAACCGCTAGACCCCACTCCCCTCCCCGCTAGCTCAGGGCTAGTGGCATAAGGGAATCGAAGACAAGAGACTTCGGCTCCCACGCCCAGCCCCCTGGAGGTTCCCACACCGGGGATGCTCCCGCCACCTACCTTCACCAAGTACGTGTGGGCTCGCCCAGCCACACGGAGGGGCTCGGAGCGGTTGGGCCTGAAGATATATGCCCCGGAGGCCTGGGCACTGTCGTCATTCCCAATGCTGGCGTTGTACCTTGGGTGGGGGAAGAGGGGGGTGAGAGACGGTCCAATCAACTGCCCAGAGCCCCATGAGCCCCAACGCCACGCCAGGGAGAACCCCTCCCCCATCCCCCTACACACACAGCGCTCCTGCACTGGCCAAGGGATCGAACTCCCGCTCCGGGGAGCTGGTTATTACCCTGTTTTACAGATGGGGAAACTGAGGCACAGAGGGATTGGGAAGGAAGGTATTCACTCGTGCTCAAATGTGAGTCAATGACAGAGCTGGGAACAGAACTCAGGAGTCCTGATCCCCAGCCCCACTGCTCTACCCGCTAGAGAGCACTCCCTCCCCAGAGGCGGGGATAGAACCCAGGTGTCCCAACTCCCCCCAGCTCACTGACCAGAAGAAGTTCTGAGACACAGGCAGCGAGATGCTTTTGTCCAGGTTCTGAATCTCCATCAGGAGCCCAGTGACCGGGTCGAACAGAACCCGGAGGTGCTGTGGGGAAGAAGGCGAGAACATCAATAGACCATGACCCAGGGGACAACCCGCCGCAGGGCCCCTCCTTCCTCCACCTCCGATTACCACAGTCCAGTCCCCACCCGGTCAGATCCCCCGGTTCAGAAACGAATCAAGGGCCATCCTAAAGCTCGTTAGGTTGTTTACCTCCCACTGCTCCTATTGGAGGTTGTTCCAGACCCTCCTGCCTCAGATAGTTAGAAACCCGCTTCTCATTGCCAGCCTGCGCTGATTCCTGGCCCGTTTGTCTCCCTTTGTTCTTGGGCAACATTATCCTTTAGCTTCAATAGTTCTTCCCCCTCCCTAGAAGCCTATTGCGCTAGGCGCTGTACAATATCATTAGGTATATTACGGTAGCACCTTGGAGCCCCCGTGATGGTGCTGGGCGCTGTACATTAGGTGTATTACGGTAGCACCTCAGAGCCCCAGGCATGTACCAGCTAGAGGTGGACAGATAAGAACAGAGACAGTCCCTGCCCTAAAAGGGCTGGCTGCTCCCTTGCCGTAGGAAGTGAAACGGCCCAGGCTGCACCCTCGCTCAGGACAGTACCTCATTCTGGATCTCCCTGGGGGACCAGGCGTCCACCCGGGGCTGGGCCTGCTCCCGGATCCGCTTGGCCAGCCTGGAGCGCAGGTCCCTGCTGGCCGTTTTCGAGACGGTGTAGGAGCTGTAGCCCAGGGGCGGGGCCGAGGCTGGGAAGATCAACTCATGGGTGGCGTCTCCCCGGTCTCGTCTCACCGCCCGGGTGAAGTTTGAGACGGGGACAACCTGGAAACAGAAAGAAAAACCGTCTGAGGCCCCGTCGGGAGGGTCTGACCAGAGATTGTGCCGCATGGGGACACCACAGGACGGATGCAGGGAGCTCGCAAGTTCAGCGGAGCCGGACTTGGTTAGAACGTGGATGGGAGACGGCTGCTGTCAGCTCCTCAGCATTCTCCCCTCACGTCAGTGCTGGCCCCAATGCCACAGAGTGATGCTAGGAGGCGCTGCGCTGCAGAGAGAGGGGTGGGAGCTCAGGAGGGGCCACTCGGCACTTGGGATCAGTGCTGGCCGCTAGGGGGCGCTATGGAGTAGGAGCTCAGTAGGGGGCACCGACCCCAATGCCCCCGTGTGGTGCTAGGGGGCACCTGGCTTTCTAGTGAGATTTAAAAACCAGGTGATGCCTTGTGCTCATTACGCAGCCCCTGGCGCTTTCCCTGGTGTCAGGTTAACGCCTGTCGGTCCCGTGCAGCCCATTTGCCAGGCGCAGGGAGCGGTGCCAGCTTGAGAGCACATTATTGCCCGGGACCAAGTATGTATGGGCCCCATCGCCCCCTAGAGGATGCAATCAGACCTGCTTCGAGCACATACAATCATACCGCCCTCTAGTGGTGGCAGCATGCAGAGCCTATACGAGCTGCACTACTGCTGCCGCCAACAGATCCTCCTTTTGCTAGGAGATGCCAGAGCCCAATCCCAGCTAAAAACTGAATCCCCTGCAGGCCCACGACACAGGGAGGGATGGAAACAGGTCAAGCGTGCAGCCGCAGGAAGGAGAGAAAGAGCCAAGAAGGAAGACGCTCTGGCCCTACCTCATTCGGCACCGTCTGGCCGTTGGGATCCGTCACCGAATACGCGGCTCCCTTCACCGGCAGCCGGACGTTCCAGCTCACACGCCGTCCCAGCGGGTTGTAGAGGATCACCATGAACTGGACAGACAGACCCAGATTAGCGGGACGCCCACCTGACCCTCCCCACCGCCAGCCAGAGAGAGCGGGTGCTATTCACTGGGTGAGCCCAGAGAGGAGAAAAAGCCGTCCTACAGCGACAAGGTAAGGGCCAATCTCCTCCAGCGACCTGCGTTCTTGGGCTGCTGGAGCTGGCTCCCCGGCCCGGCTCCCCTCCCGCGCCTTATACAACAACAAGGTCCTTACGGTGCTGGCGGATTCGGTCAGCGGGCACACGCTGATATTGAGATAGTTGCAATAGATGAAGTTCTCCTTGTTGCCGCTGATGCTGGCCAGAGCGTTACTGACCAGGATCTGCAAAGAGGAGAGATGCCTCCCATCAGGTGAGAGACGAGAGATTCACCCCCACACACATGCATTCCGGGGGGGGGGGGGCGCTGTGCTGCTGGGAGCAGGATGGGGGCGCTCTCCCCTCACAGTCAGTGCTGACCCACAGCAGTTTCCTGGGCAGTGATGGGGGGGACGGGACCATCAGCCCCCTCCCCTTCCTCCTTGTTGCTCCTGGATGCGCCGCCCTGCACCGCCTCTCTGGAGACGCAGGTGAGGGACACAACGCTGAAGGAGCAAGGGGAGGAGGCGAGCGGTGAGCCAGCAGCAAGCGGTGGGTCTCATGGCGGACAGGGGAGTGTCTGGCAGGGGAGTGTCTGGCAGGGGAGCGAGGAGGCGAGCAGCGGCAGGGGACTGAGGAGGGGCGCAGCAAGCCAGCGGCAGGCGGGGGGGGCGAGGAGGGGCACGGTGGTGGAAGGGCAGGGCAAACCCCACCAAAACCTTACATAAACAAATTACAGTGATTTGGGTGTCTGCATACGCATGTTACTTTGTTAACTTGAGGAAAAATAAATAATTTTAGGAAAAAAGTGTCAGTATGGCCACCAGCAAGAGTGCACTCTGAGGCCACCAAGAAATTTATTGAGAGAGCCCCTGCACTAGGGGGTGCTGCAGGGATCAGGGTGGGGAATGCTCCCCTCATGGTCAGCGCTTGTTCCCAATTCCTTGGAGTGGCACGAGGGGGCGCTGTGCTGCAGGGGAGCTCTCCCCTTGGGACCAGCATGGACCCCAATGCCCGAGGGCGGCACTAGGGGGGCACTGTCCTGCAGGGAACAGGGTGGCGCACTCTCTTCTCACGGTCAGTGGTGGCCCCAATTCCCTGGGGCGGCACTAGGGGGCGCTCTCCCCTTGGAGCCAGCATGGACCCCAACGCCCTGGGTGGTCCTAGGGGGCGCTGTGCAGCAAAGCATCACCAGGGAGACCTCTTGCTGAGGAGAATAGGGAGTTATTGGGGGGGTCCCCTTTAAATCCCCTTGCCCGGCACTGAGATGCAGCCACCTCTGGGGTGGGGCCATAGCAGGCCCTTGGCTACTCCAACACCCCCGCAGGCTGCCTTTTCCCTGGGCCATCCTGCCTCGGATGCTCACTGCAGGGGGACTAGAGGAGGCAGAGTCAGGTTCCGGGATCTCTGGAGGGGAACAGGGTGCCAAGGAGGCAGGGCACATACCTGGCAAGCATCCCAGCCGGCAGCCAGGCGCTTGGCGTAGTCATTAGCCACATGCTGCTTCTCCGTCCCACTGACGGCGTCGTGATGCTGGGCCACTGCCATGGCCCGGCCTGTGGGGGAGCCGGGGCGTCAGGGGCAGAACAGGGAGCTGCGCCAAACCCGCCGGGTGGGACGATGCGGGGGGCAGGGAAAGGGGGATTGTGGGGCCAGATAGCCCCCCCAAACCCAACCTCTCCAAGAGGGGGCTGGGCCTGCATCTCCCGTGTCTGGCCTGAAGACTCCCTCCGGCCCCCAAACTCCAGCATCAACTTGGCAACTTGGCTAAGGCCACACAGACAGGAGTAGAACCCAGGAGTCCTGACACCAGCCCCTGCTCTAACCACTAGACACCACTCCCCTGCCAGAGCCAGAGCCTCCAATCCCTGCAGCACTGGGCCACATTGCCGGACGTCTGTGAATGGAGAAGGCAGCACTGCCCTCTGCTGGCTGCGATAGGAGCTGTTCCTTTGTTCTGTCTCCCCCTAGTGGCTGCAGGGGACAGGATAAGTTTGGGGGGAAATCCCGATAACGGGGCGATTCATGGCTCAGCGGCTCACGTACGGAGCACGGTGCTGTCTCCTTCCCCGTAGGGGCCCGTCCTCGCCACCGGACCGGCCAAGGCTTCCAACTGGTTGCAAACCTGCGGAGGGGGGGAAGGGGAACAGTGATGAGAGAACATGTATCCACATCCGGTAACCCTCCAGGAGGGACGTGAAGGCTGGACTATAACAATGTTTAAAAGGGGACTGGATACATTCATGGTGGCTAAGTCCATAAATGGCTATTAGCCAGGCTGGGTAAGGAATGGTGTCCCTAGCCTCTGTTCGGCAGAGGATGGAGATGGATGGTAGGAGAGAGATCACTTGATCATTGCCTGTTAGGTTCACTCCCTCTGGGGCACCTGGCATTGGCCACTGTCGGTAGACAGGATACTGGGCTAGATGGACATTTGGTCTGTCCCGGTACGGCCATTCTTATGTTCTTATGACTTGCCACTCCCATTTCATAGAAAGGGAAACTGAGGCATGGAGAGGGGATGGAACCTGCCCAAAGTCGCACAGAGCCAGAGATTGAACCCTGGCTCCTTGGCCCTCTGTTCTAACCGCTAGACCCCACTTCCCTCCCAGAGCTGGGGAGAGAACCCAGGAGTCCTGGCTTGCAGCCCCTCTGTTCTAACCACTAGACCCCACTTCCCTCCCAGAGCTGGGGACAGAATCCTGGAGTCCGGCCTCCTAGGCTCAGACCCCCTCTCTGTCCTGCTCAGGACAGGGTGCTGGGAAGACCAACAGGCAGCAGGTCACAGGGACGTGAGTGGGATCCCAGACTCCCTGCCCCCACCTGGAAAACTTCCCCACCTGTAGGAAGTTGTTGCTCAGTCGCTCGTAGCGCTTGAAAGCCGGCCGGCTGGTGAAGTAGCCTGTCCAGAACTGGTGCGGCCCGTCAGCGTAAGGGAAGAAATCGTCGTATTTGAGGGACCTGCGCGACACCAAAGAGGGTCCCCTCTGCAACTCATGGGTCCAGAAGACCCGGACCTACTCCCTCCCCCCTCCTCAATCCACACCACCCTGCCTGGCCACAGGAGGGTAGCCAGCCAGTCAGTCCCACAGCTCAGCCCCTGCACCCAGCACCAGCCACTCCCAGTGCCTGAGGAACAGAGAGGAGGGTTATAATGGCATGGAAGAAACTAGTGAGAGATGTGCTCGTTTATATACTCCAGTGTGGCACTAGGGGGCGCTGTGCTGCAGGGAGCAGGGTGGGGGCTAAGCAGGGGGCGCTCTGCCCTCCCAGTCAGTGCTGACCCCAATGCGGCACTAGGGGGCGCTGTGCTGCAGGGAGCAGGATGGGGGCTCAGCAAGGGGAGCTCTGCTCTCCCAGGTGGTGCTGACCCCAATGCGGCACTAGGGGGCGCTGTGCTGCAGGGAGCAGAGCAGGGGGCTCAGCAGGGGGCGCTCTGCTCTCCCAGGTGGTGCTGACCCCAATGCTGCACTAGGGGGCGCTGTGCTGCAGGGAGCAGGGCAGGGGGCTCGGCAGGGGGCGCTCTGCTCTCCCAGGTGGTGCTGACCCCAATGCGGCACTAGGGGGCGCTGTACTGCAGGAAGCAGGGGGGGCTCCATCATTACCCCTCCAAAGGGGACGCACCAGGGGCTTGCAAGCCCACCCTCTCCGCCCTAGCATGGTGGGGGCGGGACACCGCAGGCCACCCCAGGCGGGTTCCCGCCAGCCCCACCCGGCCCCGGCGCTCACCACGACAGGTTGGCTTTGAAGAGTTCCCACAGGTAGCAGGTGGGGGTGGAGTAGAGCACGTGAACCTGGCTCCCGTTGAGTTGCTGGAAGAGACACAAGGGGGTGGAGGGAGCGGGTCTGGCGATCGCGCCGGGTGGGCTCTGTCGTCCCCTAGTGGCCAGTCGGGGTAAGGAGGCTGCTGCAGCCTGCCGCTCCCAGAGCCCAAGGACCCACGTTCGAGCCCGGCCATTGCCCAATCACAGCAGGGCCCCGCCGAGTGCAACGGGCCTCCTGCCTGGGCCACGTGGCTGCCCCCGGGGGCTCGGCCTGTGGGTCAGGAAGTGGGAGCCCAACCCTCTCCCGGCCCAGCATGCATCCCAGGCGGGTCCCCACCTGACAGGGGGAGCCCTGCCCAGCAAGGGGCTCCTGACCCCCCACACCTGCAGTCCCCGGGGGGGGGGGAAATCCCTGCACCACCCCCCAGGGGCTCCTGACCCCCCCCACCTGCAGTCCCCGGGGGGGGAAATCCCTGCACCACCCCCCAGGGGTTCCTGACCCCCCCACCTGCAGTCCCCGGGGGGGAAATCCCTGCACCCCCCCCCAGGGGCTCCTAACCCCCCCACCTGCAGTCCCTGGGGGGGAAATCCCTGCGCCCCCCCCAGGGGCTCCTAACCCCCCCACCTGCAGTCCCCGGGGGGGAATCCCTCCCCCCCCCAGGGGCTCCTGACCCCCGTTACCTGCGTGTTGACGTGTTTGATGAGCTTGTCCATGTTCTTGTACCACAGGTTGGCGTTCTCGTACTGGAAATCCGAGCCCATCGTCATGACGATGTGGTTGGTGCGGTAGTGCTTGGCCTGCAAGGAGACGACGGAAGGCGACACTTCAAGCTCCCCACTCAGAGACACCCCCGCTCGGTACCCAGACCCCGGGCTAAGGCGGCCCCGTGGCGAGAGCCTGGCAGGCAGCCGGCGGTTCCGCTTTCCCCACGGGGAAGGTCAAAATTGTTTCGGCAAAACTGACATATTTTTTCCCCTGCAGGAAATTCTGGTTTTGCAAAACGGGCGTTTGGCGGAAAAGTCATTTTGACGCGTTTCTGACCTGCTCTAGCAGGGAGCTGCGGGGCAGGAGTCCCGGGGCACTGGGCTGACACACCCGTCACCGGAGCGAAGGATGGAAAACGCCTGGAGAGTCCCCCAAGGAGGCTCCCCCAGTGCGATCTTGGGGCGGAGGAGGAAAATGGGGACTGGTCCCAAATATTCAGCTGCGTATTGCGGCTGGACAGAGACTGGCCGTGTGTCACGGGGGCTGGAGCTGTCCCTGAGGCAATCCCATCCCGCGGCTGGGCCGTTATTCCCTAGCACAGGCACCAGGGACAGAACCGGCGTCCGGCCACGCAGTGCTGATGCCAACAATGGAGCCAAGAAACTCGTCCCCCGAAAGGGTCCCTACTACAGCGCCTCTCTGGCTAGGAAATGACACTTGTGACTTTCTCCCATGGACCAGCAATTCCCCACCCGGCTTATAAATCCCGCCCCAATCTCCAGGCAGCCTCTAAGCGCCAGCCAATCGCAAGAGTCGGCCACGAACAGCTGAGCGTCCCAGTAACTTTTCCGAGCTCAGGCAGGAATCGAACCCAAGAATCCTGACTTCCAGCCCCCTGCTCTAGCCACTCCACCCCACTCCCCTCCCAGGGCCAGAAATAGAGCCCAGGGGTCCTGGCTCCCAGCCCTTCACTCTAACCCCTCGACATAAGGCCAGCTGGCTGCAGAGGGTCCCCTCCCAGCTCTCACCTGGGCAGCCGCCGTTTCCAGGAAATACCCCACCAGGCTGTTGACGTTGTTCTCATCACTCGCATCGTCCACGATGGGGCTGTCGGAGCAGAACTGGTCCCAGCAGAGGGACAGGGGCGGATTGTAGCCGTTGGGGAGGACACCTGGGTGGACGGGGGGGAACAAGATCACCGTGGGGCATGGGCACCTGGGCACGATCCAGCCAGTGATGTGAGGGATGATGCGGGTGTCGGGGGCCAGCACAGAGCCTGGTTCCATGGGCGGCTCCGCCCCGGGAGGCTCCCCCCGGGCAAAAGGAACTGGCCTACAGGGGTGCAAACACCAGGGAGGGAGGGGGAGAGTGAAATCCAGACCCCGAGGGGTGGGGGGGGAGATCAGACTGCATCCAGCCAGGAGTGCAGGCCAGGCACCCCATCTCTGCCCCACACTAGGGGTGCCACCTCTGAAGTACAAAAAAGGGACCCCCAGGCCAGCCCCTCTCCTCCCCGCCATCCCAGGCCCCCAGCTGGACACCTCAGATCCCATCAGGTGGGTCGGCCTGGGGCAGCCTTCCTGCTTCTGCCACTGCCTCCCCCTCAACCATGAGTCACCCCCCACATACACCCCCCACCCCATGGAGCCCACCCACCTGCCAACCCTGGCTGCCCATTGGTGCGTGGCACCGTCTGTCTGTGGCACAGGTGCCCCACCCCCACAAAATTGGGACTTGGAACGTCCCGAGAAGACTTGCCAGCACCCCCACCCCAGCTCACCGGTGAAGAGGTCGGCGCTGGGTGGCTGCAGGCTGGCGCTCGCTCTCCAGATCTGCTCCATCTCCCGCAGCTGCTCCCGGCTGGCTTTGTCCTGGTAATCCAGGCGGCCGAAAAAGAAGCCGTCAAAGCCCATCTGGAAAGGACACCGGGGGGGAGGGGGTGTCAATGCCAACAGCCTCAGAGAGCCAGCAAACGCTGAGGCAGCAGCATGGCCTTGCGGCTAGAGCGCTGGACAGGGACTCGGGAGACCCGGATTCTATTCCCAGCTCTACCACGGGCCTGCTGGGTGACCTTGGGCCTCGTGCCTCGGTTTCCCCACCTGGAAAGTGGGGATAATGCTCCTGACCTGCACAAAGCACTTTGAGACCTGCTGATGGAGAGTGACACACGCTGTCCCCAGCAGGCTACCCCTTGGCCTCCGAAGTCCCTGCCTGTGGGGGGGCAGTTCTAGGCCCCCCCCCCAGAGGACCTCACCTGGGCGAAGAGGGAGGCCTGCTCTCGGGAGTGGCCGAAGGGGTCGATGTGCCAGGCGGCGCGGGGCCGGCCACACTCCCCGAAGGTCTCCTGTAGGAAGCGCAGCCCCAGCGTCATCTGGTCGATCATGGCGTTGTAGTGGGTGGCCGCCTCATCGTTCATGCACCAGCCGCCATTGATAAATTCCAGCCGTCCTGCGGGGAGGGAAAGGGGGCGGGTCGCCCTCAGCGCCAGGCGAGCGGGGAGACCGGGCACCGCTGGGGACTGCAGCTGCCTGGCAGCGCCAGGGAAGGAGAGAAGCCAGGGACCTTCTGAGGGGGTGGGCCAGCATGGACAGAAGATGGCACAGGCCAACTGATCCACATAAACAGTGTGTGTGTGTGTGTGTGTGTGTGTGTGTGTGTGTGTGTGTCAGACACACACACCCACGCGTGTGGGCTACCCGCAGCCATAGTGAGGAGTGTCTGTGATCTGCTTTTTTACACCGTGCCAATAAAGACCTGAATCAAGTTGTGTGAGAGACACAAGATGACCCAAGCAAACGCCCCACATGCGTGTGTGTGTGACAGAGACACCCCCCCGACATTTGCTCCCTCTGTGCGTGTGTGTTGCGAGGTACCCACCAGTACAGGCAAAGGGTCAGTGTGGGAGAGCGAGACCCACACCCTGGGATGGGCACAGGCGCATACAGTACAGGCCAATGCAGGGATCTAACGTGCTCGCACACACACAGGGAGTCTGGCTGGTTTGTTGTGTGTCAGGCCTTGCACGCTCACTGAATGACCCAGGCATATTATCTGGGCGAGTCACACACACGGGCCGTGGGCCTATAGTGACACTGCGCTCCATATGCTTTATAATAATATCTTTATAGGTGTGACTATGATGTAACTGGAATATGCTAAGGTCTCTTGTAAGGTATCGTTACAAAGTTTACAATCTGCTGAGTGTGGTCATCCTGTTTGTAGGAATGTCTCCTTCTTGTATCTGAAACTAGGAACATAAAGTAGAACTCTGAGGGCCTATGTAATTATGCAAAGGTGGGCCATTAATGGTGGTTTAGAATCTTGGCCAGGACAATTGGTTGTAAATGGTTTCCCAGCACGCCTGCCCCTGTGTGTCAGAAGAATGAGGTCATACAGTGACAGGCGACCGTGTCACATGATACTGGAATCCACCTTAAACCTGGGGCTTTTCCATTTAGACGGAGGAGCGGGGACCCAGAGAGACAAAGGACTCCCGCCTTGTGCCAAAGCTATAAAAGAGACAGCCCCGGCTTTTCACCCGGCTGGACCAGGGGAAAGGATCGGGCCCAGACTAGGAAGGGGTCGAGTCTGTGAAAGAAGCTTCTTGGAACATTTCTGAGGGTGAGATTTACCTGAAATCACTTTCTTAATGTATTCGGCTTAGACTTGGGTGTTTTTGTTTTGCTTGGTAACTTACTTTGTTCTGTCTGTTATTATCTGGAACCACTGAAATCCTACTTTTTATACGTAATAAAAATCACTTGTGTTTATTATTAAACCCAGAGTAAGTGGTGAGTACCTGGGGGAGCAGAGAGCTGGGCATCTCTCTCTATCAGTGGTACAGAGGGCGGACAATGTATGAGTTTACCCTGTATACGCTTTATACAGAGTAAAACGGATTTATTTGGGGTTTGGATCCCCTTGGGAGTTGGTATCTGGGTGCTGGAGATAGGTGACCTGCTGAGCAGTTTTTGGTTAAAGTCTGCAGCTTTGGGGGCATGGACCTGTGTCTGTGTTTGCAGCAGGCTAGAGTGTCTGGCTCAACAAGGCAGGGTCCTGAAGTCCCAGGCTGGCAGGGAAAACAGGCTCAGAGATAACTTCAGCACATCAGGTGACAGTCCCAAGGGGGTCTCTGTGACCGAACCCATCACACCACGATCACCCACTGATTGACCCAGGCATATTATCTGGGCGTGTGTCTTTCACACGCACGGGCCTGCACAACATATAGCCAGGGAGAGAGAAACACACACACCCCCCGAACTGAGGCAAAGAATCCCTGTGAGCGTGTCTGTCTCTCCCCATCTGTCCCACCTATGCAGACACCCTCTGTATGAGCGGGTGGGGGACATCACCAGGCCCAGCAGTGCAGGTCACACCGCCTTCTGCCGCAAGAGCAGCGCCCGACTGGCCGGCCAGCGCGGGATCCCTTACCCTCGCTGACCAGCTGCCTCACCGCCTGCCGCATGGACTCCGCCTGCAGCCGCCACCAGCGGTAGAAGAAGGCCACCTCGACGTAGATAAAGCGCTTAGTGGGGTCAGCCAGGAGCTGGGGGATGACAGAGTCCAGGATGTACTGCACGCCAGCATGCTGGATGTCGTTGCGCGCTGCGGAGGGAAGGCATGGGGGTGAGCAGAGACATCGAGGGACCCACAGAGCAGGGACAGCAGTGGAGCCAGGTCCCCCCGACCCAGCCACAGTACCCCCCAGGAGGGCAGGATCCCCCACTTTGCCACAATGCCCACAGTGCCCCTCCAGAGGGCTGGATCCCCCCTGGCCATGGCAGGACCCCCAGGAATCTCAGATCTTTCTGTCTCTCCAAAGCAGGGATAAACACCCCTCCCAATAACTGCTCTGCACCCCCTGCCTCTCCTCCAAGCACCTCCTGCAGTTCAAAATCTGTCGTTTCCCCCCCCCCCTCCAAACAGGGACAGCATCAGGGTGAGATCAGCTTGCACGCACAGCGCCCCCTGGAGTCTCACCCATCAACCAGCCAGCCCCCACCCCATGGCCCATTCCCCACCCACTGAGTCAGCCAGTCCGTCCGTCCCCCCCACCCCCCCTGTCGAAAGGCCCCATGACCTAGGCTTCTGCTTAAGTCACGCCCGTGCTGGAAAGGCTCTCTCTATGGCCTGAGAGATAAGACGCTCCAAAGGCATTAATGTTTCCACTAACTATGTGCTGGCCTTGACTGATGTCATGGAAAAGCCGCCCACGTGAGACACGGCCTCTAAAAGGTGACGTTAATATCCAGGTGAGTAAGACCACGGGCTTATTATGGCCAGGGGAGAACAGCGGGGGAATGACAAAGGTTCAGCATGTTCCTTGGCCTGGCAAGGACTGATACAAAACGCTCTGAGGAAGCATGAGCTAATGATTGGGTTGGGGGCAGCTAGATTCCTGGCTTCTGGGAGAGGAGTGGGGTCTAGTCGTTAGAGCACAAGGGTGGTGGAGCCTGGAATTCAGGACTTCTGGGTTCTATTTCCAGGTCTGGAGAGGGAGCAGGGTCTAGGGGTTAAAGCGGAGTGGGGCTTTCGGGACTCCTGGGTTCTAATCCCCACTCAGATTCACTGTGTGACTACAGGCAAGTCCTTTTCCCTAACTGCCCCGTGAAGCTAGGATGCTTAGTCTGTGAGTGCCTGTGAACTGCCATGAAATATTCTGGCAGGTGACACAGACTTTATCCAGCATCTGGCAGGGAAGCGAAGTGGAAGCTTTCCCCAAGCCTGGAGCAGGTCCCTACAGCAGGGCCAGGGTTGGGAGGGGCTCTCTACCTCCATTTGCAGCAGAGGAAGTCAGTATGCTGATGAGGTTAAGATAGTGCATCTCTGAGCAGCGCTTCCTCCCCTGCCCACACCTTGCCACAGAAAAGAGCCCTCCCTCATCTTAGACTCATGCAGGGTCACAGCCAGCTCTAAACTCAGCAGAAACAGGGATCAGATAGCGACACTGGCCTTCAGATTTGATCCCGCTGCGTGGGCCAGCTGGCTTAGTGTTTGAGGAAACGAGATCCAGGGTGTGTGTGTTTTCTGGGACACAGGAGAGCCAGTCTATAATTCCTGGCTCTGCCACTGGCCTACTGGTGACCTTGGGCAAATCTCCTTGCTCTGTGCCTCAGTTTCCCTACCTATAAAATGGGGATGACAATACTGACCTCCTTTGTCAAGTGCTTTGAGATGTACTGATGGCGAGCTCGAGGTAAGAGACAGGGATTAACCCACTGAGTCGGACAGCAGCAGCTCCGGTGCATGGAAACCCTCCCTCCCGCTCCTTGCGTGCCATCTCCGCCACATACCTCCATAAAAATACTGATCCACTGTTTTCAGCCAGCCCACGTCGTTGTGCGTGTGAGGGATCAAGTGGACATTCAGCATGTCTGCTTTAGTGGCCGGGCAGGACTATGAGAGAAAGAACCAGACATGCTGCGAACTGGAGGGGAAGGCCGCACGAACAAACCCCATTGAAAGGGCTCTTGGGGCCAATATCCTGTAGCTAGGAGATACCGATCTGAATGGATATTGCTCAATGTAGCTAAGAGAAGATGCTAGAGGTGGAAAGAGGCAATTGTCTTCTTCACAGCCCCCTGCTCAGAGCTGGACTGCTCCCTGCACTAGATTCTCCAGGGCTTTGGACAAACAGCTACTGAACAATAAATCACATGCCAACAGCAGACTGAAGGAGTTTTTTCCATCGATGTAGTTAATTCACTTCTCTGAGAGTCAGCAGCTAGCTTGACAGAAGGATTCTAGCTGTATCTACGCCGGGGTTAGGTTGGCCTAAGTCCAGTGCTCATGGCACTAACTTTTTCACAGCCCCGAGCGACAGAGCTAGGTCAATCTAAGAGTTCAGTGTAGACCAGGGTACCTCGCCGGGGAGTCAGGACTCTTGGGTTCTAGCCCCAGCTCTGGGAGGGAGGCCAGGTTGGTGGCTAGAAGTCAGGAATCTGGGGTTTGATCCCCAGCTTGGTAGGGAGAGTGGTGTCTAGTGGTTAGAGCAGGTTAGAGCTGGGTTCTGCTGTCCCCAACCTTGAGCCACAGGCTCCCCGGCTGTAAAATGGAAAGATGTCACCCTGGCCAAGATGCTCAGCTTTGCAGAGCTCACAATGGGAGGTGGCTAATTATCGTAATAATCATCCCACAAGAGGAAGTGATAGTCTAGGGAGATGGGGGAGGAAAGGAAGAGAAACAAAAATGCAGAAACAGACAAAGGCACCAAACTGCACAGTATTAACCCGCTAACGCCCCCACTGCTAGGGCTCTACCCAAGCTCATGCGTTCAGTGCTCCCTGTTTAACTGAACTCAGAAGGGGTGGGGGGTGACCCTCGAGAAGGCCAGTTACCTGCTACTGGGACTAAGCATTGCTTTGAGCCCCCAGCTCCCCACCACGGCCCAGAACTGGGTGCGTGTGTCGGGGGGGGGGTGGTCAGATGCGGCCACTTATACGCTATCTAAACTCTGGACTGTCCTGCCTTCCCCACCATGGCTCACAAGCTCCCCCAAAACACAAGAACACCCCCCCCACCCCCAACCCCTCTTTCACCTCCCAGTCTCAGAACCTCCAGCGCATCTGGGCCCTCCTCTCACTCCTTCACCTCCCCCTTCTCCAGCCAAAGCTCCCCCACCGCTCAGAAACACCTCCCGGTTCCCCCCCCCCCGAGATCTCCCCTATCCCGCACCCCCCACTTCCCCAGAGCCCTCTAACGCCGCCCCTTCAGCCGAAGCCCCCTCCAGGACCCCCGATTCTCCTCCACGCTCCCTCCTCCCCCTTTTCCCCAGACCCACCCTGCTGCCCCACCCCCCCGCCTCACCTCATAGCCGCAGCCGGCCGCGGCCGCCCCCAGCAGCCCCACGCCCAGGAGCAGCCCCACGAGCAGCCCCATCTTCCCCCTGCAGCCGCGGGACCCTGCGCCTGGCCGGCAGCTCCTGCTATCATGTGACCAGCCCTTCACGTGACTCCCTGAGCACGGACTCCCCCTTCTAGCCTCGCCCCCTCCCCACGCGGGAGCCAATCCGAAGAGAGCGGGCGGGGCCACGGCCTTCATTCATGCAGAAAGAGCGTCGCTGATTGGCTGAGGGAGCGAGGGCGGGGCCAGGATGGAGGGAAAGGGAACAATTGTAATTGACAGGCCATCTCACCTATCATGTGCAAGGAGGCGGTGAAAGGGCGGGGGCGAGGGTATAATACCGCCAGCTTCTAAAAGGACCAATGTGAAGTGGATCGAATTGATTGACATAGCCGGCAACCTATCAGTTGCAGGTATGAGAGAAGCTCACAAGCCCCGCCTCTTATTCCAGAGACCAATAGGCTAACCGGGAACGCTTGAGGGACAGTTGAAACCGCCTCTCACAGGCAGGGACAACCGGCAACAGAATTATTAAGCTGCTGCCCGTTCCCGTTGTCCATGAGCCCGCGCTGGGCTCTGATTGGTAGAGAAGATTGGCAGGGAACTCAGCCAATGAGGCGTCGAGTAGTGTTGCAGCGTAGGGGGCGAGGGGAGGGCGCACTTTCCCCTCAGACACGGCCTCCCTCGGGGCTAGGGCCCTGTGGCTGAGAGACCCCCAACCCCCCCCCAGGTCCGCCCCAGCCGGGCGCAGTCGCACAAGGAAGGAGCGGCAGGGACAGGCGCTGAGGGGGCCACAACTGACCCTCGGCTCCCCTCCCCCACTCACATGTTCCCCACCAGCCCCCACAATCCCCCTTGGCTCCACCCCAGCCCCCCCCCAGCCCCCACACCTGCTACTAGCCCCCCTGACTCTGCACCTGCTCCACAACCTCCTCCCGACACTCCCATCTTCCCCCAAAGCTCCCCCTACATCCCACACACCCCTCAAGCACCGCCACCAGCCCCCACAACCCCCCCATTCCCATGCTCCCCCCAGTCCCCACACCCCTCGGGCACCGCCACCAGCCCCCATAACCCCCCCATTCCCATGCTCCCCCCAGTCCCCACACCTGCTACTAGCCCCCCTGACTCTGCACCTGCTCCACAACCTCCTCCCGACACTCCCATCTTCCCCCAAAGCTCCCCCTACATCCCACACACCCCTCAAGCACCGCCACCAGCCCCCATAACCCCCCCATTCCCATGCTCTCCCCAGTTCCCACCCCGCCCCAGGCACCGCCACCAGCCCCCACAACCCCCCCATTCCCATGCTCTCCCCAGTTCCCACCCCGCCCCAGGCACCGCCACCAACCCCCTAAACCCCCCTGTCATTCCCATGCTCCTCCCAGCTCCCACACTTGGCCCCAGCCCCCATCTAAGGCACTGCCACCAGCCCCCACAACCACCCCGACATTCCTATACCCTCTCCCCGCTCTCACAACCCCCCACCAAACACCCAGATCCCACAACGCCCCCCTCCACCTTTGCCCCCTGCCCATGGACACTTCCCTGAGCTCCCACAAAATCCCACCTCCATCTATCTCCCTCCCAAAACTGACTCCTGCCTTTGACAGTAGGCCTGAGGGCAGGGAGTGGGGCGGGCTGGGACAACCACCTCCCAGGGGGCCAGTCTCTGGGGGATGCCTCCAGAGAGCCAGTGAGGGGCTCCCCCATTGGCGGGCACCATGGCCTGGAGTGAATCTCTCAGGGAGCTGAGGCTGGCCCCTTTGTGTGGGGATGGGGGCCAGCTGTGCTTTGCGCTGTCACCAGGAGCATTGAGGGCTGGAGCAAGGTTGCACGGCCCCACCCCTCCGTCCACATGCCTGCTGAATCTGAAGCTTCAGCCCTTTCCCGTGAAACGGTGCGAGTGCTTCCTAAGAACCACGTTCTAGGCTCAAGCCCCCGGCCTTTCGCTGCTGGCCTGGGACGTGAACTACAGCCAGCAGCGTCCTGGTGGTTTGAAGCTAAAGTGTGTATTGATCTAGTGCTGGTGAAAAGGTGCCAACAGAACGAACCTCTCAGACTAAAGTCCTCTGTCCACAGAGTAGATGCAGCATGGGCTGGGGCCAGCTTAAGCTTCCTCCGATGCCGTCTTCCCAATGGATGAGGACCCCACCCAGCAGACAGCAATCTCGTGGCCTAGTCAACACTTGGCCTCTGTACTGTCAACAAGTCAGTTAGTGCCAGTCATGGTGAATTATTTTTACAAAGCGGACCCTTGGAAACTGGACTGAGACCCACAAAATATCAGAGACGGTAAGTACTTTCAGCCCCTATGAAACTGGTGACAAAGAGATGAAAGGCATCATTCTATGTGCACACAGATTGTTTTTTTAAACCAAAGCTCCTACAGCAACAACCCATTTAATTTGATAGCCGAGTGTTACAACACACCGCTTGTACAAACAGATGGTTCTAGTGTGTGAATCCTTCCTCTCCCCCGACAGTGTCTCTCTGGGATTTGCAAGAAGGAGTTGTGCAATGAGCTGTAATCTCTTCACCAAGGCGGGGACATGGGTTGGGGATTCTGTAGATAGGACATCACCACAGCAGAGATAGACAACCTGAATCCAGAGGAAGAAAATCAATCATTTTAAAAACCAACCAACCATGAGGTTTTTTATTATTATTTCAATATCCACCGTCATGTCTGGGTCTTGTACAGCACTAGCATGTTGGTGAACAATTCCCAGGGATTCCAAAGTACTTGCTTTCTCAACCATGCATGCAAGGATTGCTCACCCACACAGAAATGGTGCCACCTCTACGGTGGAAGGGAGCAGCTGCTTAACATCAAACACTGTACCAGTTTTTGACAAAAGACGAATTTTAAATCCAGCTGGAACTGCAGTGTAGGTATTTAAGGAAACAGACTGTAGATTCCAGAGTTGGGTTCACAGCTCAGCTTTTAGGAAAAGATGCCATGGAATTTAATATCCAAGAACGAATGAGACCTTGCTTTTACATCTCATTCAAACAATGGCACCTCCAACAGACCAGCCCTCTATCACCAAAGCATCATGCTGGGGCACTGGTTCGTTGCTGACTAGGATGAAGAGTGCTCCGTACTAATCACCAACACCATTTTATCCCCATTTTACAGATGGAGAAACCAAGGCAGCAGGAAAGTGTCAAAGTACAAAATCATGCAGTTTAAGTGGCAGAGTTGGGCACAGAACCCAGAAGTTCTGGCTTCTACTCCTCTGCTCTAACCACAACACAGCCAGGCAGGCACATTCAGACGTACATCTTCGATTCACATGGTCAGTGAATAAGATGGTTAAAGGGAATGACTCACATGAAGCTGCTCATCATCTGTTTGGTGTCCTCTGAGCTTCTGGAATTGGCAAAGCTAATGAAGGAGCAATAGACAGCAATCCAAGCACACCACTTCAGCTAGAAACACAGAGGAACTAATTTGAGAGCCTCAAAGTGAGTACTTATGGGATCTCTCAGGATCTTCAATATCTAATAACACTGGGCAAGTCTCAGAGCTCTTTAAAACATTCATTAAACAAAGATCACAGTCCCTGCTCCCTTGTGAAGTTGGTATCAGCACCATTTCCCTGACTCGCCCAAAGTCACACAGCGAGTCAGTAGCAGAGCCGTGAACAGGACCC
This sequence comes from Mauremys mutica, assembly GCF_020497125.1. NCBI lineage: Eukaryota > Metazoa > Chordata > Testudines > Geoemydidae > Mauremys > Mauremys mutica. The sequence goes on from NC_059091.1 coordinate 26,427,288, forward strand.
TGAAGTCCTGGCTCCCAGTCCCCTGATTTAACCATTAGGACACACTCCCTCCTCCAGCCGGGAAGAGACCACTAGAGCCTTGACTCCCAGTTCCCTTTTCTACCCACTAAACAGCCAGGAACAGAAGTAATGACTCCTCCTCTTCCAATCCTATTTCAGTGCAATGGCTTACACCACTCTAGGCCTCCCCCTCTTCCATCCCCCAAATCATTTCACATAGGGAGGCTGTGGAATCCCTGTCACTGGAGGTTTTTAAGAACAGGTTAGACCAGTGGTCACCGCTGGGGCAGCTATCTATGCCCACGCACTGGCCCGTGGACAAGCATCCGCCGAAATGCCGCTGAAAAGCGGCAACATCAAGAGGCGTCGCCACCAATTTTCGGCAGCATTTCAGCGGCGACGCCTCTTGACATTGCTGCTTCTCGGCGGCATTTTGGTGGATGCTTGTCCACCAGCCACGGTCCTCGGTGGCTCGTCGTCCAGCGCCCACCAGACGAAAAAGGTTGGGGACCATTGGGTTAGACAAACATTTGTCAGGGATGGTCTTGGCATACCTACGCAAGATCTAATGTTCATTCCTTTCCTGCTCACCTTAAGCATTAAGCCGCACATGCTGAAAATCATCCCCAACAGGTTCATGTAATCTGGAGTGGGATCTTCCAGTGTGGGGTTGTTCTCTGTAGACGGAGGCTTGTACCTACAAAGCAAGTGTGCAACAGCATGTTACGAGAGAGAGACGGGAGTGTTAACTCACGCTTGGAAACTATTAGCCCTCTTCTCCACAGGTAACATGAAGATAAACAAGGATCTGTGGGGCTGTGGAATGGGATTAGGGGCCTTTCATCTCCAGGTTCCTGGTATCAGTCAAGCCCTAGCTCAGGCAGACTGGGTGGCTCAGGGTGGGGATGAGGAATCCAACACGGGGGCTTTCTCATCTAGGGGACTGGCTCATATCCACCCCCAGGCCTGAGCAGCTTAGCACAATCAGGGAATGAGCTATGGAGCCTTTCACCTCTAATAACCAGGTGTAATGCAGGTAGAGAGAGTCAGTCCCATCTGAGGTCTGTTCTGGGGCTGTGGGAAACGTGTTGGCAGGTTTCCGGTTGGTTGCTATTGGCAAGAGGGGGGACTAGGGAACAATAACAACCTGGGGTGAGAGGTGCCAGTATCTCCAGTTCCCTCCTCTCTGCCAAAAGACAGTCACCCATAACCCTCCAACAACTGGCCTGATTCCTACCACCCACCCCTTAGGGATTCCGCTGGGTAACCCCACCAGTTATAGACCCCATAGCAATCACTCACCCCTCGGGGTCCTGCTGGGAAACCCCACCAGATACAGACCCCATAGCGATCACTCACCCCTTAGGGATTCCGCTGAATACACACCCCATAGCGATCACCCCTTTCCATTTAACAGGACAATTTGCCCCCACCCTGAGGCTTAGGCTATCAAGGGGCTGCCAAGTGGAGCTCGCTGTCCAGACATCCCTCAGGGGCACGCTTCAGCGTTCCCTATGGGGCAGCACTGTGGCCTTATTATGGGGACCCCGAATCATAGAATATCAGGGTTTGAAAGGACCTCAGGAGGTCATGTAGTCCAACCACCTGCTCAAAGCAGGACCAATCCCCAACTAAATCATCCCAGCCAGGGCTTTGTCAAGCCTGACCTTAAAAACCGCTAAGGAAGGAGATTCCACCACCTCCCTAGGGAACCCATTCCAGTGCTTCCCCACCCTCCTCATGAAATAGTGTTTCCTAATATCCAGCCTAGACCTCCCCCACTGTAACTTGAGCCCATTGCTCCTTGTTCTGTCATCTGCCACCACTGAGAACAGTCGAGCTCCATCCTCTTTGGAACCCCCTTCAGGTAGTTGAAAGCTGCTATCAAATCCCCCCTCACTCTTCTCTTCTGCAGACTAAACAATCCCAGTTCCCTCAGCCTCTCCTCATAAGTCATGTGCTCCAGCCCCCTAATCATTTTTGTTGCCCTCCGCTGGACTCTTTCCAATTTTTCCACATCCTTCTTGTAGTGTGGGGCCCAAAACTGGACACAGTGCTCCAGATGAGGCCTCACCAATGTCGAATAGAGGGGAATGATCACGTCCCTCAATCTGCTGACAATGCCCCTACTTATACAGCCCAAAATGCCGTTAGCCTTTTGGCAACAAGGGCACACTGTTGACTCCTATCCAGCTTCTCGTCCACTGTAACCCCCAGGTCCTTTTCTGCAGAACTGCTGCTTGGCCACTCGGTCCCCAGCCTGTAGCAGTGCCTGGGATTCTTCCGTCCTAAGTGCAGGACTCTGCACTTGTCCTTGTTGAACCGCATCAGATTTCTTTTGGCCCAATCCTCTAATTTGTCTAGGTCCCTCTGGACCCTATCCCTGCCCTCCAGCGTATCTACCACTCCTCCCAGTTTAGTGTCTTCTGTGAACTTGCTGAGGGTGCAGCCCACGCCACCCTCCAGATCGTTAATGAAGATATTGAACAAAACCGGCCCCAGGACCGGCCCCTGGGGCACTCAGCTTGATACCAGCTGCCACCCAGACGTGGAGCCACTTAACGTAACGTGCCCTCTAAACACGCCCCCCCGGGCAGCACAGCACAGCCCAGCCCCGTCCCGCGCAACCCGGCCCGGCCCGACCCCGCTCACCTCAGCACCTTGTTGGGCCGCCGGGGGTCCGCCATGCTGTTGCTGGACATGCTCCCGGGGGGCGCGGATCGGTGTAACACCCCGAGCCCCGGAGCAATGGTTCCGGAGAACCGCCTTCCCCCGCGCCTGGCTGGGGAGAGCCGGTCCCCGACCCGGACCCCACGGGGGGCGGGCAGGAGACGAGGCGGGGCCGACAACGAGCCCTGCCCCCCCCTTCCACCGCGGCGGGTTTCGGCTCAGCGCAGGCGGGGCCAAGTGTGGGCGGAACCAAGGGAGCCGGAACCTGCGGGGCCGGGGGACGGGAATGGGAGCCGGACACGGAGCCCCTCTCCCCAGGTACAGCGTGGGGGAGAGGAAAGGGGGGGGGATGAGTGAGCCTGTGATAGGCTGGGGGGGCTATAGGGGGCTCGGGAGCCTATGGGGGGATGAGTGAGCCTGTGATAGGCTGGGGAGGCTATAGGGGCTGGCAGGAACGGGGGGAGGGGTGGGTTATAGGGGGCTCTATAGGTGCAAGGCTGGGGAGGCCATAGGGGTGGGTTGAAGGACACTGCACGCAGCTCTGTAGGGGGTGGGTCCTGGACGGCTCTAAATGTGTGCAGCTCCCTGGGTCTTAATAGGATGACCCCTGTGTCCCCCCGACCCCCCCAGGCTGCGCATCAAACCCAGCCAAGGGGGTTGGGTTTTCCTTTTCCCTGCCTCCTGTGGTAGCAACAGCCACCAAATCACTTTCCTGTCGTTCCCTTAGCCAGGACGGCACCAGCTTGTGAGCGAGTAACTCCAGCCACCAGGGAGACACCCGTCAAGCCGGAGTCTGGTGAGAGATTTGTAACCCGCCCCAGCTGACCCCTGTGGTGTCACATCACCCCAGCCCCACGCTCGCAGAGTCCAGATCTCTCTGATTTAGCCACCCTAGGTCCCATCATGGCGTTTCCTGAACCGAAGCCCAAGAAGCCAGAGCTGCCCAAGAAGCTGGTGCAGAATCTGGAGTGCAAACAGGGAGCGGTCAGGGCAGTGCGGTTTAATGGTGAGTGTTTCCTCACGGGCCCCGTGAAGTGAGGCAGTGGGGTCTAGTGGGTTGAAATGAGGGGCAGGACTCCTGGACTCTGTTCTCAGCTCTGGGAGGGGAGTGGGGTCAAGTCAATGAAGTCAGAGCCGTGTGGGACATTTAGAGCCCTGTTGATGCCAGCAGATGTCAAGAGTCCAGACTATTAAGTGTGTTGCTTATTGTTGTGTCCTGGTGGGAATGAGGGGAGGGTGTGTCTTAGTGGAGATCTGCCCTTAGTTTCTTCCATCATGGGGGGGCGGCTGGGCGAGCATACATGTAGGAGTGGGACTAGCAGGGAGCCATGCAGAGCAAGAGGACAGCAGGGAGGAGAGGACAGCTGTGGGGTGGAAATGCTGGATGTGGGGCTGGTGCCTCTGTGGGGCAGGCACAAGCTGTGGTGCTGCTACACTGTCCCCTTGCGTCATTCTCTGTCCTGTCTCCCGCAGTGGATGGAAATTACTGTCTCACCTGCGGAAGCGACAAGTCCCTGAAGCTGTGGAACCCCCACAAGGGGACCCTCCTGAAGACCTACAGTGGTCACGGCTACGAAGTGTTGGATGCGGCTGGGTAAGGGCAAGGGACGGACTCCACTTCTCTCGTAACCCCAGGGACTTCAGGATCAAAACCGCTTTAGAGTGTTTGGCATGCAAGTGGTTAGAACAGGTGGGGAAGGGTATTGGCGGAGGCGGAGTGAGGACTCCGGGGTTCTGTCCCCAGCTCTGGGTGGGAGTGGTTTCTAGTGGGTTGTGCAGGAGAGACACTGGGAGTCAGGACTCCTGGGTTCTATGATGTCGCTGATTTGCTGTGTGGCACGTCCCCCCATGTGCCTCAGTTTCCTCCAGCCGTAAAACGGGGACAGCTACGCCGACATGCCAAAGGGATGCAAAGCCTCGTAGATGCGCGTCTGTAACCTCCCGCTGCATAGTCAGATCCCCATGGTAAAGCCTAACCTTGTCTTCCTGCTCCCCCCACAGCTCCTTCGATAACAGCCAGCTCTGCTCCTGCGGGGCCGACAAAACGGTCGTCCTGTGGGACGTAGCCAGTGGGCAGGTGATCCGCAAGTTCAGAGGTCACGCGGGGGTGAGGCCCATTTGGTTACTGCGGTGCTGCCTGGGTTGGGGGTGCCGCAGGCTGCTATCAGCCAGCCTGCTACGTGTGGGGAATGACTTGGCTGGGTGTGGGGAAGGGCCGGGGGAGGCCTAGCTACTCTCTCCCTGTCCCACTGGGACTTAACGCAAGTTAGAGTCCGGGGAGGCTCCCTTGCTCTCAGCCAGTGGGGGTGACCGATGGCGGCCTTAACCCTTCCTGCTACCAGGGTGGGGACTGAATCGAGGTGGTGCTGCCTAGAGGGGCGCCCGGAGAGGTGCAGCACCTGAGTGTGGGCACGGGGAGGGTGATAGGACGGTGAAGCAGCTCGGGGTCATGTGGAGTTGCTTGTTGGGAGGGGAGATGGGGGGCTGTTGGGGTGTTCAGGAGCGGGTGAGGGGATCAGTGTGGCTTAGGGGGAGATTGCTCGGGGGATGGCCCAGCGACCGCAGGGAGAGCACTCGAGGGCCACGCCCCATGCGCTGAACTTGGCCCCAGCTGGCATTTCTGACCTGTCTCTCCGCCCACAGAAGGTGAACTGCGTGCAGTTCAACGAGGAGGCCACCGTGATCCTGTCGGGTAAGCAAAGCGGCTCCCCAGCCCCAGCTGACTCGTTGCGGGTCCTTAAGGAACTCTGGGGTCCGGCAGGGCTCCATCCGGCCAGGGATTTGCCCAGGCTGTTCCTCCGAATCTGCGCTGTGCTCTCTCCTAGGCTCAATTGATTCCAGCATCCGGTGCTGGGACTGCCGCTCCCGCAGACCCGACCCCATCCAGATCCTGGACGAAGCCAAGGACGGGGTGTCCAGCCTGAAAGTGTCGGATTACGAGATCCTCTCTGGGTGAGGGGCGCTCCGCTGGGGCAGGACGGGGCCGGCCCCTGCAGTTCACCTGTAGACCCAAGCGTGAGTTAGACCAGCCAGAGCCCCCAGGGCACAGACTGAAGAACCTTCACCGGGGTAGGGAGAGGCAGGTAACCTCCCTCACCAGGGCTGTGCAGCCTCACGTTTGACCCTTGTGGGTTGCCGTATGCAGGAAAGGAGCTGGTTCAGGGGCGACTCCCCCCTCCTCCAGCTACAGTCCCAGGAGCGCCCCAGCTGGGCCTGGGTGGTGTGTGCATCACAGCCTCTGTACTTGCCCTGTAACCCCTCCCCGTTGCCCCCCCAGCTCTGTGGACGGCCGCGTCCGGCGCTACGACCTGCGCGCAGGGCAGCTGTACTCGGATTACGTTGGAAGTAAGTGAGAGGCCACGGAGCCAAGGCCAGAAGGGGGCGTGGTGATCGTCTGGGCTGACTTCCTCTATGGCCCAGGGTCCATTCCTGCTTGTAGGAAACATCCTGCCAGGGAGAGCGAATCCCCCAAAAGATCCCCCCACCGCTGCCTGACACCAGGTGCCCTGGGGGAGGGGAGGTTGGCTTGGCTGATTCAGGGGTAGGGAATAGCCTCTAGGGGGCGCCAGTTCCAATGCTGCTCCAACCTGGGAAACAAGCTGTCGGGGAACGACACCCAGGGCCCTTCCCCGCTAGGGGTGCTGGCTCCAATCCAGCCCTAGGGTGGGGCTGGCTGGCTGCAGGGCGGTTCACTGGCTTTGATCTGGTCCCTGGGCAGGGGGCTGCCTTGAGGGGTGGTGGAAATGGGGGGCTGGCTCTGATCCAGCCCCTGGTTGGGGGGCTGGCTGGTTGGGGGGCTGGCTTTGATCTGGGGTTTGAGGGGTGGGGGAAATGGGGCCCTGGCAATGATCTGGCCCCCGGGCAGGGGGCTGGCTGGTGGGGGGTGGGGGGGTGGAGGAATGGTTCACTGGCTCTGATCTGTCCCCACAGCGGGGCGGGGGGGGGGGCTGGTTGGGCTTTTACCCAGCACCCCCCTGTGCCAACTCTTAGTTTCCGCCACCTCCAGCATCTGCTGCTGTCCCCCTGCAGGCCCCGTCACCAGCGTGTGTTTCAGCAAGGACGGGCAGTGCACGCTGGCTGCCAGCCTGGACTCCACCCTGCGCCTGCTGGACAAGGACACCGGCGAGCTGCTGGGAGAGTAGGTCACCCCCTCGCCTGCACGGGTGGGGGACACTCCCCCTCCCCCTCCCCCTCGGGCACGGAGCTGGGGCTCAACACGAGTCTCACTCTCGGGGGCAGCCCTCCCTGAGTCTGGGGTCTCAGACCCAGACACTGCCTGCTGCGGGGGTGAGCAACTGACTGAGAGCCCCCCCACCCCATCCCATCCCAGCTCCTCCAAGGTATTTAGGCACCTGCCTCTGAAATCCAGGGCCGCTGCTCAGCGCACAGGGGCCCTGCACACAAGGAAAGGTGGCTTCGGGCCAGCCTGGGGCGTGATCCAGGGGGGTACAGCAGGAGGGGTTCCCCATTCTCCCCCGTGCAGACCCCGTCTGGTCTGTTCCGCTCCAGGTACACCGGCCACAAGAACACGGCCTACAAGCTGGATTGCTGCCTGAGCGAGAAGGACACGCACGTGGCCAGCTGCTCGGAGGACGGGAAGGTGTATTTCTGGGACCTGGTTGAGGTGAGTCTAGCCTGCAGCGGGCAGAGGCCCCACTCCCTGCCCTGGGGGTCAGGCCCCCGGGTCGTTCTCACTGGGGGTCTTTTCTCCCCCCGCAGGGCTCCCTGATGCTGAGCCTGCCCGTCGGCAGAGGCGTGGTCCAGTCCCTGTCCTTCCACCCCAGCGAGCCTGCCCTGCTCACGGCCACCGAGGGGCACGTGCAGTTCTGGAGGGAGGAGACCCACACAGCAGAGGAGCAGCCGCCGGCCTGCTGAGCTGGAGCATCGGGCGTCCCTCCAGCCAATCACACACACTCAGCCTTGGGGCAGCTGCTTTATTGAGGTCTGTCTCCGAGTGGGGGCAGCCAGGACTGTATGGGGGGCGGCAGCAGCGAGCCCCAGAGCATAGCATGTGGGGGGAAGGGGAAGGGTGAGCCCGACTTCTTGCCCTACACAGCAGCTCAGGGCCCAGCCATGCAGGAGTCCTGGGCCTGCCCCGCACCAGTGACCCTACACCCCCCTCTAACCGCCTGGTCCCCCACCATCACCCCACGGGGGCATCTGGACACAGCCCCAACTGGCTCAGAGGGCCTGGGGGTGGGGACATTAATGGGGGACCCCCCAAGGCCTCTAACCATCATCCATCTGGGGCTTTTTTTTTTTTAAATCTTCCCCAAAATCTATCCCCCAGGGCCCAGCACCAGGCTGGGCACAGCTACTGCTGCCAGGTGTCCTTTCCCTCGGTCAAGTACCCCGCAGACACCCTCCCCCTGGCCCCGCTCCGTTCCAGCGAGGGCACGACCAGCCCCCCGCGAGGAAACTGACACCTGGGCACCAGCCTCAGACAGGAGCGAAACTCTGTTTTCCCTGTGGGAGCCAGAGCTCAGCGCTGCCGGGCGGTTCCCTCTCCACTGCAAAAGGGGGTGTTCGTAGTGCAGGTTAGAACCGACACACCCTGGCTCTCCCCAGGGGGGCCCAGCTCCCATCCCCCCAGGCTGCCCTCACGACAGGGCTCTGGTACCCTGCGCTAGGGGCGTTCCCCCCTCTAGGGCGCCAGGCACAGGACATGCAGCAGCGCAGCCACTGATGTTAACGGGTGGCGGGGAGCTGCTCGCCCACGGTGCAAGCCGGCTGGCTGGCTCGTCGCTGCTAACACCGCTGGGGCAGTGCAGTGGGATGGGAGCACAGTGGTTCCTTCCCAAAAGCTGAATAAAAAAAAATCATGTTTAACACGTGCCATGCGTCAGCGGGACCCGGCCTAGCCCTGCTACCCCAGCCACGAGTCCACGGGGCCCAAGGCAGGTGGGGAGGGGCAGGTGCCAGGCTCTGCCAACCCCCTGGGGGGAGCTGGTCACAACCCTGCCCTCACCTAAGGCCTCAATGCACCGAGCTTCACAGCCCCTGAGGGCGGGCCAGGCCACCCCCATTCTACAGCAGAGCCAGGATGAGAATCCAGGAGTCCTGAGGCCCAGGCACGCCCCAGCCCTTGTGAATTCGGAAGCAGGGGGTTAAAGCCAGACCCTCCCCCCCTTCCCTGGGATCCCAGCACAGCCACAGGGGCAGAGGCTGGGGGGTGGGTGCAGTCTCTGGTGACAGGTGGGGGAGAGGGGAAATTGGGCTTGGGTATGAGCCCATTTGTTCCTGGGGCCTAGGACTCCCCACGCTGCGGCCCAGTCCGGGGCCCTGCTGGGCCGGGGGTCTCAGTCGCGCTGCTTCTCGGAGGCAAAGGCGCTGGCTTTCTGGGCGAAGGTCTCAGCCACCAGCAGCGGGAAAACCAGGGAGGCATCGGCGTAAACCTGCCACCGGGAGAGCGACCAGGGACATGAGTGCAGGCACCCAGATCCTTCCCCCCCGCCCCCCACCCCCAAACCCAGCCACCCTCCAGCTCCCCACGCCCACCTTCACCGGCTTGGCGTCCATGCGGATCTTCCCCCAGGACACCGCCTCGTCCGGCCGGGCCCCCGAGTCGGAGCCGTCGAACTCCTGTGCCGTGTTCACGTAGACGGCGTAGTCGGCCCCGTTCCTCTGCAAGGCGGAGAGAGAGGGAGCGTGACCCCAGGGCGGGTTTCTCCCAGCCCCCTCCCCACGCGTGACAGGGGGAGGGAAGGTGCAGTTCGAGGTGAAAAATTTACTCCTCCAAATGTGCTGTAGCTTCAGCTCCAACACTCGAAGCTTAGATCCACCTGGGTTAACACACACGAGCCCAGGCAGCAGGACGCACCCACCCACCCACCATCCCTCACCATCAGGTTGGCATTGGCGATGTGGTGTTTGACCAGCCCGCCCCCCAGGATGATCATGCCAGTCTTCTTGGCGAAGATGGCCTGGGTGTTGATCAGCCGCAGATCTGCCGAGAGAGAGAGACACACACCACAGTGACCCCCTTCTTCCTGCCGCTTGCTCCCACCCAGGGGGAGGACCCAGGAGTCCTGCCCCGCCCCCTCCCCTGCCTTAACCATTAAATCCCACTGCCCTCCCCGAGCTGGGCTAGAACCCAGGACCCCTCTGTACCGTGTTTGGGGTGGGAGGTCTCAGCAGGGGGACGATCTCTACGCTCTGCAGTAATGTAGAGGGGGTTCCCAAGAGCTCGATTTCAAGGGGTTCCCCGCCCCCACTAGAAATCCCCCCAGCACTGCAGGGATTGGGCCTGTGATCCCTGCCCAGTCTAAAGCAGGGGGGCACTGAGCAATCAGGATGCTGCAGAGAAAGGCCCATGCCTGGGGGGAAGGAGAGAATCACCTTCCACAATGTCCAGCACCAGCCCGGGGTTCTTGTAGGAGTGGAAGAAGATCATGTCCCCCAGGGATCCGTCCGTCAGGGCCGGGCTCAGCACCGGGATGTTGTTCTGCAAAGGGACACACGAGTGGGGCAGGGAGTGTGGGGCGGGGCAGGGCAGAGGAGATGGGGCGGGGAGTTTGGGTTAGTTCCGCCTATGGCGATTGATTGGGTGGGCTGAGGGTAGAGCAGGGGGGTGGACTAGATGATCTCCTGAGGTCCCTTCCAACCCTAATAATCTATGAACACTGGGGGGGGGGGGGGGTTAGACGGGGTAGCTGGGGCCATGAGGTGGGAGAGATTTGTTCCCCCGTGGGGTGGAGGAGGGGCTGTGGATTGGCCCCCCACGTGGAAGGGCTGAAGTCCCAGGAAATAGGCTGCTGATCTCCGCCAGGGGACGTGGCAGATTTCTGAGTCATTCTCTAGCCTGTTCTTAAAGGGGCAGCGCTCCAACCAGCTGCTCACCCAGGCTCTGGGGGCGCTGTGTTCAGCTAACAGTCCAATCCTGGAGCCCCAGTGGGGAAACGACCGGGAGCACCCCTGAACCACAGGACCCCCCAACTGACCTTCTGTGCCCAGTAATAGACCGATTCCGGGTTGTTTATCTCCTTGCCCAGCCGTGCGATCATCTTGGACGGGGTCCATTTCACACCCTGCAGGACCCAAGGGCCAAAGCTGTGGTGAATCCACCCCCTCCTGCCTGGGTGACGTGACCCGACCCCTGCCCTGCCCCCCCAGCTCAGAGGGAGTTATTGACGTTCACCTGCTCATCCTCACGGCTCTCCCCCTTATGGTACAGATAGGGAAACTGAGGCACAGAGGAAAGTGATTCTCCCAAGAGGTAGAACGCAAGAGTCTTGACTCCCAGTGCCCCACCCACCCTCTGCTCAACCCACTAGACCTCCTGCTCCATTCCCAGAGCCAGGGATAGAACCCAGGCATCCTGACTCCCAGCCCCCTTTCTCTAACCACTCCCCTCCCATCTACACATTTCAAGTATTTTGGCAGGGGGGTGGCGGGGTTGAGTAGGGATCAGGTCAGAGACTCCCAGCGTCCTATAGGCCCAGCACCATCCCCTCCCCTGAAGCTTCCCCCACCCCCTGGCTCTCACCTCCATGTTCTGCTCAGCGACCATCTGGTCCAGGATGGGCATGAGCCAGTCTTCGAACTTGCAGTAGTTGTCATTGGGCACCAGCAGGTTCCCGATCCTGGAGAAAAACAAGCAGGTTCAGCCCCCGGCCCCCCCAAAACCAGCTGGACTCAGCCTCTCCACAAGCCTCACTCTGCCCCACGGAACAGGGAAACAGCTGGCATGTCCTGATCCCCATAGATCGGGGGGAGCAGAGAGGATCCTGGCGGAGCGGCTGGGAACAGGAGATGGAGCCTTTTACCTCTAGAGCATCAATTCCTGACCCGCAGCCTCCCCACTCTAACCCCTAGACCCCACTCTCCTCTCAAACCAGGGACTGAACCCAGGAGTCCGAGCTCCCAGCCCACCCCCACACACACACACACTCTAACCACGAAATCCCACTGCCCTCCCAGAGAACCCAGGAGTCCTGCCTCCCAGCCGTGCACCCTCCCGGCTAGACCGGAGCAGCCCCCCCCGACCCCTCTGTACCTGTTGATCCCGCTCTGCCGAAGCTCCTTCCCCCGCAGGCTGAACTCCCCCACGTAGGTAGGTGCCAGGCATTTGATGAGATCCTCTTCCACGCCGCCTGCCGTGGTCACCAGCACGTCCACCTGCGCGGCACAGGGACCCCTGCCTGTCAGACCCCCCCGCCCTGGGACCCCAGTGCTGGGAGCCCCCAGCTGAAGGGTGGGGGTGGCTGCTGTTCAGGTGTCGGAGCCCAGCACTGGGGTTGAGGGGAATGGGAGGATATAGCAGCAGACTGGGTGTCAGAGCCTGGCTCCGGGAGGGGTCCTCAGGGACACAGGGGAGGGGGGGGGGGCAGGCCCATACCATGTTGTGCTGCACCAGGTAGCGGATGGTCTCACGGATGCCCGAGCTGATGAGGTTGGAGGTGAAGCCCAGGAAGATGGTGCAGCCCGAGGGCTGCCGGCGGCAGGGGTTCAGGTCAGCGCGGGTCTCCTCTTCCTCGCCCAGCGGCTCCAGTTTCGCCGCGATCTGGGAACCGGAGCAGCCACATGTCAGGGGCACTCACCCCCCCACACACACAGGCACCCCAGCTAACGGCCCCCTGCCCTCTGGCTCTCGTTGGCAGCCTCAAGGAGGAAATGGGACATGGAGAAACTGAGGCACAGAGCGGGGCAATGGCTTGCCAGCAGCAGAGAAGTACAGAACCCAGGAGTCCTGCTCTACCCACTCAACCCCACTCCCCTCCCACAGCCAGGCCAGAACCCAGGCGTCCTGGCTCCCAGCCTCCCCCGTTCTCACCATCCTGTTGATCTCCTGCACCGCCTGCCCGAAGCTGGTGGCCTGGAAGCCGGTGGTGAGGTAGGACTGGAGCAGGGCGCGGTGATCCAGCCCGCGGTCGAAGTCGTAGCCCCGCACCTGCAGGCTCGCCTCGGGCAGGCCGGTGCTGGGCTTCAGCACGGCCGCCACCGCCGCGGCCGGGAACCGCTCCCCGGCGCTCTCCATGGGCCCGGCGCCGGCGCGGCTCTGCGGGGATGGGGGGGGGGTCATGGGCGGGGCAGGGGCAGCCCCTCGGCAGGCGCCTGAGCGAGCCCCCGGGGAGCCCCCACTCCCGCTCCCCGAGCCCCCAGAGAGCCCCCCCCACGAGCAAGCCCCTGCCCCCACCCCGAGCGAGCCCCTACCCCCGCTCCTAGCCCCAGAGAGCCCCCACCCCGAGCCCCCAGGGAGCCCCTCCCCGCTCCGAGCGAGCCCGAGAGCCCCGCCCCAAGCCCCTGCCCCCGCTCCTAGCCCCAGAGAGCCCCGCCCCCACCCCGAGCCCCCAGGGAGCCCCGCCCCCCGAGCGAGCCCCTCCCCGCTCCGAGCGAGCCCGAGAGCCCCGCCCCAAGCCCCCCCCACGAGCAAGCCCCCGTCCCCGTCCCGAGCCCCCAGGGAGCCCCGCCCCCACCCCGAGCGACACCCCCCCGTGGAGCCCCTCCCCGCTCCGAGCGAGCTCCGCCCCCCGAGCGACCCCCCCCCCCCCACGTGCGAGCCCCCGTGGAGCCCCTCCCCGCTCCGAGCGAGCCCGAGAGCCCCGCCCCAAGCCCCCCCACGAGCAAGCCCCCGCTCCTAGCCCCGCCCCCACCCCGAGCCCCCAGGGAGCCCCGCCCCCACCCCGAGCGACACCCCCCCGTGGAGCCCCTCCCCGCTCCGAGCGAGCGAGCTCCAGCCCCCCACCCCCCGCTCCGAGCCCCTGGGGAGCGCCGCAGACACCCAGCCCCGGCCCTGCCGCGGCCCCCGGCCCGGCTGGCTCGTACCGGCGCCTCAGGCCCCCGCTGCCGCACTCCCGGTCCTGGCCGCCGCCATGTTGACCCGGCCCGGCTACGGCAGCCCCGATGGGTCACGCGTGCGCCCCGCGTCCGTACTGCAGGACGCTGCCATCTTGTCCCTCAACCGCCGCTGCGCTGGAGCCGTACGCGTGGGAGCCGCCATCTTGAACAGAAGCCGGGTACGGCGGCCGTCAAGGGTCCTCCAACTCCGAGAGCCTCCTAGCAGCCCCCCTACCCCGGCCCACAGTGCACCCGTATATAGGTGCCCTATACCTAGGGATGCCAACCCTCCAGGATTGTCCTGGAGTCTCCAGGAATTAAAGATTCATCTTTCATTAAAGAGTATGTTGTGATGAAACCTCCAGGAATACATCCAACCAAAACTGGCAACCCGGACTGTACCACGCCAGGCTGTTAAACCAGATCAGCTTCCCCTCGTGTAGACGCAGGTCTGGCGCTGCTATTCCTGTATGGGAAGGGGAATAAACTAGACCAGCATAAGGCACCTTTATCCCCGTGTAAACCCTGCTCCACACTACGAGTCTAGGTCGAATTTAGCAGCCTTAGGCTCTTATCACTGATTTCTGTACTGCTCCCTGGTGAGGGGTTTAGCTCTAAAATCGACCTCGCTGGGTCGAATCTGGGGTAGTGCGGACGCAGTTGGACGGTATTGGCCTCCGGGAGCTATCCCAGAGTGCTCCACTGTGACCGCTCTGGGCAGCACTCTCATCTCGGCTGAACTGACCAGGTAAGACAGGAAAAGCCCCGGGAACTTTTGAATTTCATTTCCTGTTTGGCCAGCGTGGGGAGCTGATCAGCAGGTGACCATGCCGAGCTCCTCAGCACAGGGGACCATGCAGTCCCAGACTCCCAAAGGAGATCCAGCCTGGACCGAGCGGGAGGTGCTGGATCTGATCTCTATATGGGGAGAACTCCGGGACCACGACGCCGGGGAAGGCACCTCCGGTGAGTGTAACTTTGTACATATAATACAGGCCTTAAAAGCCAGCGTGTTAATGATTAATTTACCATACCTCCGCGTTTTCCGAACATGTCCGGCTTTTTAGTTCTAAAATCCTGTCCGGGAGGAATTTTTAAATATCTCAAAACGTCCGGGGAAATACGGACCTGTGGTAACCCGAGATCATCCGTTGTGGCAGCTGCAGATCAGCTCTGGGGCATGCAGAGCCCCTTGAACCTTTGGGGGGCGGCTGGATTAGCTGCTTCTAACCAATCTATGGAGTGGGCCGCCGCCGATCAGCTGTTTTGGCAGGGAGCCAGCAGATGAGCCCACGTGGCTGCAGGTTCTCACCCGGGGCAGATCAAAGTGGCCCGTCTCCAGGGCAGGGCAGAACGGGCTTTTACTCCTCCCTGTCCCGAGGAGCAGGATCAGCAGCTCCTCTCCCCCTCGGCTCCGGGAAATGTCAGTTCCCCCTTGAGTGGGCTGCTGCTGCTGGGAGCAGGGGGGCTGCTCCCTCAGGCTGAGCGGCTGAGAGCCCGTGTGAGTTAGAACCCCCTCCCCCCCCCCGTGCAGCCAGCAGCCCCTGGGCCAGAAGTGCACTCAGAGCCCTTCATGGGGGTGAGTGGTTCCCACCCAGCTGGTAAGATGAGACCCAGGAGAGAGCAGATTCTGAGCTGTTCGCTGTTTGGCTGACAGGGGAGCCCCGGTGGGCCAGCCTGTACTCCACCCTGGTCCCGAGGCCCGTCGGGGACATCAGTTGGCGGCTCCTCCATGGGGCCGTGAGCACGGGCGTGTACTTGGCGTGGTTTACCCGTCCCAGACACCTGCCCCTTCTGCGGCGTGAGGGAGACCCTGGCGCACGTTTACTTAGAGTGCGCCAGGCTGCAGCCCCTATACCGGCTCCTCACTAATCTCCTATTGCGTTTCTGGCTGCACTTTTCCCCCCATCTCCTTCTCCATGCACTCCCTATCCGTGGCCCCACGAAGTCGCGGGACCTCCTGGTCAACCTCCTCCTCGCCCTGGTAAAAATGGCCATCTACGTGACCAGGGAGAGGCGGTTGGCCAATGGAGACTCCTGCGACTGTGGGGCTTGTTTCCGATCCTTAGTCCGCTCACGTCTCCGGGCGGAGTTCCTCTGGGCGGCGTCCGCTGGCTCCCTTGACGCCTTCGAGGAGCAGTGGGCGCTGTCCGGGGTTCTCTGCTCGGTGTCCCCGTCAGGCTCCCTTCTTATGACCCTTTGACCGCACTCCTGTCCCTGTTCTTTTATTAGTTGTCCCCCGCAATTAGTGGGTTTCTGAGGCTCTGTGGCACCTCCCCTTAGGCTGGGGGGGGATCCGTTAGCATGGGGCGGGCTTTGCCCGCCCCATTTCCTGGAAACCCAATAGATACTAGCCACGCGGTGGGGGGGGGGGGGGTTGAAGGGATCATCCTGGAGAATTGGGGGGGGGGGTTGGATTGTGCTGCACATTCAGCCTAAAACCTCAGCTCCACCTTTAAATGGCCAACCCAAGGGGCTTTGCTGGGTATGGGACAGGAGGGCGCTGCTGTTTGAAACCGTTCCCACACCTTACGAAGGCTGAAGAAGCCGAACCCCTTTGCCTCCCCATGGCTGCCTGCAGCCGAGCGTGTGTCATGTCTCACGCCAAACCGGCCGGCCCTCAATATAAGAGGCAAAATGCGACCTTGCACCCAACGCACATGTGCTATGTAATGTGAATCGCTTGATTCAGTGTGACATTGTTTCCCCTTGTTCTCTAAAATGTGTCCTTTTTAAATACAACTCTCCCTTTTTTTCCCTCCCACAGCTGCAAATGTTTCTATGCTCCCCCGATCGTTTCCGTCCCAGAGGCTGGCGCGGATTAGAAGGCGAAACAAACGCACGTGCGACGAGATGTTCTCCGAACTCTTGCAGGCTGCAAGAGCCCAGCAGAATGCGTGGAGGCAAACAGTGGCAGAGTTCAGGAAAGCCGAAAATGAACGCCAGGAGAGGAGGCGGGAGCGAGAGGAGAGGTGGCGGGAGCAGGAGGAGAGGTGGCGGGAGCAGAAGGAGAGGTGGCGGCAGCGTGATGGGAGGACACGGGATGCAATTCTGAGGCTAATCCAGGAGCAAACTGACCTGCTCAGGCGTCTGGTGGAGCTGCAGGAAAGGCAGCAGGAGCACAGAGCGCCGCTGCAGTCCCTGTATAACCGCCTGCCCTCCTCCCCAAGTTCCACATCCTCCTCACCCTGACGCCCAAGAACGCGGGCGCAAGGGGAGGGCTACGGGCACCCAGCCTCTCCACCCCAGAGGACTGCCCAGGCAACGGAAGTCTGGCATTCAATACGTTTTGAAGTGCAGTGTGGCCTTGTCTTTCCCTCCTGCCTTAATCCCCCACCCCACCCGGTGCTTCCCGCCTCCCCCACCCCTCCTGGGCTACCTTGCGAGTTTCCCCCCTATTTGTGTGATGAGTTAATAAAGAATGAATGATTTGGAAACAATAATGACTTTATTGCCTCTGAAACCGGTGATCGAAAGGGGGAGGTCGGTTGGCTTACAGGGAAGTAGAGTCAACCAAGGGGGGGCGGGTTTTCATCAAGGAGAAACAAACAGAACTGTCACACCGTAGCCTGGCCAGTCATGAAACTGGTTTTCAAAGCTGCTCTGATGCGCAGGGCGCCCTGCTGTGCTCTTCTAACCTCCCGGGTGTCTGGCTGCGCGTAATCGGCTGCCAGGCAATTTGCCTCAACCTCCCACCCCGCCATCAACGTCTCTCCCCTACTCACAGAGATTGTGGAGCACACAGCAGGCAGCAATTACAATGGGAATATTGGTTTTGCTGAGGTCTAACCTAGTCAGTTAACGGCGCCAGCGCGCTTTTCAATGTCCAAATGCACATTCTACTGCAATTCTGCACTCGCTCAGCCTGCTCCTTACTACTGTCCAGGGTGCCTGTGTACGGCTTCATGAGCCAGGGCATTAAGGGGTAGGCTGGGTCCCTGAGGATAACTATTGGCATTTCAACATCCCCAACGGTCATTTTCTGGTCTGGGAAGTAAATTCCTCCCTGCAGCTGTTCAAACAGACCTGAGTTCCTGAAGATGCGAGTGTCATATACCTTTCCCAACCATCCCATGCTGATGTTGGTGAAACGTCCCTTGTGATCCACCAGTGCTTGCAGCACCATTGAGAAGTGCCCCTTGCGGTTTATGTACTGGCGGCCCTGGTGCTCCGGTGCCAAGATAGAGATATGGGTTCCGTCTATCGCCCCACCACAGTTAGGGAATCCCATTGCAGCAAAGCCATCCACTATGACCTGCCCATTTCCCAGAGTCACTACCCTTGACAGCAGCAGCTCAGTGATCGCGTTGGCTGCTTGGATCACAGCAGCCCCCACAGTAGTTTTCCCCACTCCAAATTGATGCCTGACTGACCCGGTAGCTGCCTGTCATTGCAAACTTCCACAGGGCTATCGCCACTCGCTTCTCAGCTGTGAGGGCTGCTCTCATCTTGGTATTCTGGCACTTCAGGGCAGGGGAAAGCAAGTCACAAAGTTCCATGAAAGTGCCCTTACGCCTGCAAAATTTTCGCAGCCACTGGGAATCATCCCAGACCTGCAACACTATGCGGCCCCACCAGGTGTGCTTGTTTCCCGGGCCCGGAATCAGCGTTCCACGGCATGACCCTGCCCCATTACCACCATGATGTCCCATTGCCAGGGCCCATGCTTAAGTCTGTATCCATGTCCTCATCACTCTCGTGGTCGTGCTGTCGTAGCCGCCTCGCCTGCTTTTGCAGGTTCTGCACATACTGCAGGATAATGCGTGAGGTGTTTACAGTGCTCACCGCAGCAGCGGTGAGCAGAGCAGGCTCCATGCTTGCCGTGGTCTGGCGTCTGCAGGAGAGCAGAGTTGCAGTGGAAGCAGTGGATGATGACGGATGCCACAAGAATAGATATTTATACTGAACGACGAGAGGACCCGTGATGTGGATTCATGGCACCAGGACAGCAGAGTTGCAGTGGAAGCGGTGGAGGACGATGGTTAGCACCACGTACATTTCCCAAGGAAGAACACAGGTACCCGGGAGCCCATGACAGACAACATGGGGAAATTTGCTATCGAGGCAATAGCAGCAGAGCAGAGTTGCAGCGGAAGCGGTGGAGGACGATGGTTAGCAGGCCGACTGCACCGTCTGCTGCCAGCAGCACCCCGGACACAACCGCGGCGGTGTCGGTGAGCTGAGAAGAGCGGGCTGCACGCTTGCTGTGGGATGGCGTCTGCACAGAACAAAGGCGCGAAACGATTGTCTGCCGTTGCTTTCATGGAGGGAGGGGGCGACTGACGACATGTACCCAAAACCACCCGCGACAATGTTTTTGCCCCATCAGGCATTGGGAGCTTAACCCAGAATTCCAGTGGGTGGCGGAGACTGCAGGAACTGTGGGATAGCTACCCACAGTGCACCGCTCCGTAAGTCAACGCTAGCCACGGTAGTGAGGTCGCACGCCGCCGACTCAATGCACTCAGTGTGGACATACGCAATCGACTGTATAAAATCGATTTCTAAAAACCAACTTCTATCAAACCGACCTAATTTCGTAGCATAGACATCCCCTGTGTATGTAACTGCATGAGCCGTTCTTACCCGCGCTACAGACCCCGGTGCTGAGTCAGCAGCCTCGTAATCTGCCATAGGCGGCTTGTACGGTGACTCGGCGCCATGTCGGGCTAGAGCGGTTCCAGACGCACATACCGGGGCCTGTTCCCTCTGAAAGGCAAAGCAGCCTGGTTCTGTTCCCAGCTGTACCTGCTGTGACCACAGACCAGCTCTCTGTTCCGGGGAACTGTACTCCGGGAACTGGGCTTTCATGGCACAGAGCCGTCCGAGAGGCATACGTGGTGAACAGTGAGGGTAATTAACCCCTTGACAAGGGGTCCTGGCGGAGCCTCCATCCCTGACAGTCTTTACATGAAGACGGGATGTTTTTCTAAACAACCCACTCGCCTCCAGACAGGAACTGAATCCCACCCGGGAATTCGCATGGCCGGTTAGACATGGGGGCAGATTAGGTGATCACATGGGTCCCCTTGGAATCTATGACCGAGCCCTTCCTAGCAACCCTGCGCTGGCTGGAACGTGTCCCGTCATCCCGAGGCTGCTGCAGCCAGGCTCGAATGGCTCTTTGAGCCCCACAAACGGTGCAGGCTGTATCGCCTCCACCCCGCAGCTCCTTCCATCTCTAGGCAGGCTCTGCTACTGCGCCCATCATGGTGGTATCGAAGCTGCCCCCTCTTTCCGGTTCCTCGCCCCATCTACCGCCCCACCCTCTGCCCCTTTATCACCAGCCGGCGCCCCCTGCCCTCCTGCCGCTCTCCGGTGGGGCTGAGGTGGGGGGGGGGCAGTGGACGCGAGTCCCGATCACGCGCTGAGAAGCAGCCGGGTGAGGCCCGGCCGGGACACAGCGGGTGTCCTGCGACCCAGGCCCCATGAGCAGATTTCTCCCCCTGCCCCACCTCGCCTTTACGCCAACAGCCGTGACCTCCCGGGGCCCCGAGCCAGACGGGCCGGATGCCCGGGCCAAGGGGAGTCTGCCTTCAAAGCAGCGTGACCGCCACTGACCTCCACCCCTGTCTGCCAGCCTCGGGGGTGGCCAGCAGGCTGGAGGGGGGACCGTGGCTGGGGGTGACCCCGGAAAGCCAGGGTTCGGGGTCCCTGCACAGCCACCCCCCTTTTCCCAGCTGCCAGCCAGCGAGGGACCCCACTTGCCCCGTGTCAGCCAGAACTGCCCGAGGGGGACGGATTTCGCAGCGGGGCCTGCAGCTGCGTCCGAGCCCGCCTGGCAGGTTGGAAATGCCCAGCCCCTGCCCGGGGGTTAGAGCCGCAGGAGAGAAGCAGCTCCCTGCCCCCAGATCTGCTCATCCTTTGCCTGCAGCTCTTCCCAGGAGGCCCCTGGGGTCCCGTAACACCAGAGGTTTGCCTGTGGGCTCATGAACACAGCGTGGGAGGCAGGACTCCTGGCTTCTTTTCCAAGTGCAAGGAGGGGAGTGGGGCCTAGTGCTTAGAGCAGGGAGGGGGCTGGGAGCCAGGACTTCTGGGTTCCATCCCTGGCTCTGGGAAGGGAGTGGGGCCTAGTGGTTAGAGCAGGGAGGGGGCTGGGAGCCAGGACTTCTGGGTTCCATCCCTGGCTCTGGGAAGGGAGTGGGGTCCAGTGGTTAGAGCAGGGAGGGGGCTGGGAGCCAGGACTTCTGGGTTCCATCCCTGGCACCGGGAAGGGAGTGGTGCCTAGTGGTTACAGCAGGGAGGGGGGGCTGGGAGCCAGGGCTCCTGGGTTCCATCCCCAGCTCTAGGAAGGGAGTGGGGCCTAGTGGTTAGAGCAGGGAGGGGGCTGGGAGCCAGAACTCCTGGGTTCCATCCCTGGCTCTGGGAAGGGAGTGGGGCCTAGTGGTTAGAGCAGGGAGGGGGGCTGGGAGCCAGGGCTCCTGGGTTCCATCCCTGGCACCGGGAAGGGAGTGGGGCCTAGTGGTTAGAGCAGGGAGGGGGCTGGGAGCCAGAACTCCTGGGTTCCATCCCTGGCTCTGGGAAGGGAGTGGTGCCTAGTGGTTAGAGCAGGGAGGGGGGCTGGGAGCCAGGACTCCTGGGTTCCATCCCTGTCTCTGGGAAGGGAGTGGTGCCTAGTGGTTAGAGCAGGGAGGGGGGCTGGGAGCCAGGACTCCTGGGTTCTATACCCAGCGGCGGGAGGGGAGTGGGGTCTAGTGGTTGGACTGAGGAAGAGGGGATCTGGGAAGGACTCCTGGGTTCCAAGGCATGATTGCCACGCTCTCCCCTCCCCCACCACTGCGAGCCCTTCACCCCAGGAGCAGCCGGCAATAGCTCCGGCTGCGCTCAGGGCCAAGACGCTGCCAGGGAAAACGCTGCCCGGCGCAGCAGGGGGCGCCCCGGAGCCGCTGCCACACTTTGCTGGGTGACATTTCGCTCTGTCCAGGGCCCAGCCGGCTTCAAAGGCATCAAAGCCCGTGGGGCGGGCGGGGAGGCCGGACTGAACCGCTGCCTGTCGGGAGCGAGGGCAGGCAGGGGGTGGCCGGGGCTGGGGGGGATAAATAGGGCAGAGGCGGGGGCATCGGGGGGCGGGTGGAGACTGACAGAACCGGGCAGCGATACAGCACCTGGGGAGCGCGCCGGGCTGCAGACTGGGGGGAACGTGTGTCGCCATCGCAGGTGAGCGGAGCAACCCCGTCGGGGGGGGGGGACGGACCAGAAAACAGACCCTGACTTTGATCCCCCCTCCCCCAAATCGAGACAACGGGGAGGCCGTGGAATTGGTAAGAAGTTCGGATCAGGGCCGGGCTCCAATGCCGGGTCTCAGGACTGGAGGGGATGAGTTTCACGGGCGGCTGGAGGACTCAGATGGCTCCTGCCGGTATCGGCCCAGCTCTGGGACAGCCTGGAGCGAGAAGTGGGTGCAGGGATCAAACCCCAACAGTGCATGTGTGAGATCCCCAGCCTGAGCTTGGAATAGGACCCAGGAGTCTCGGTCCGGGGGGGGGACAGAACTCCTGGCTTGTAGCTCCGCTTCTGGAAGGGGAAACTGGCCAGAGGGAGGCCTGGGTGTCCACATTCCTCACTTCTATCCCGTTCTCAGCATGGGGTCGAGTGCTTAGGGCAGGGCGGGAGCCAGGAGTCCTGGCTTCTAACAGCTCTACCACTTGGTTGGTGACGCCAGGCCAAGTCACGGCCACGCTCTGTGCCTCAGTTTCCCCACCTATTCAGTGGTGCTATGACCTGTGTTGCAGAGCAGAGAGCAGGAGTGTGAACCAACTCTCCCAAAGTGCTCCAAGACCCGCGGGCAGCTGGAGGGATGGGAAAGGATGATTAACGTGACTATAAACGACGTGCCACGTGTGTGTAATAATGGAAGGATAAAGGGGATGGGTGCCCAGGCTTCCTGGCCCAAGTGTTGTGCCTGCCCCAATCCGTTGTCATGCGCTGTTAGATATCTGCCATGCCCCGCCCCAGAGGTGGCTGCATTTCAGCGGCCAGTCACAGGCATTTGGGAGTCTTCAGATCGGCTGCCATTTAAACGTCACGGACTTTTGCCTGCTGCTTCGGTTCTCGTGGAGCAGCCTGCAGGCTGGTGGAGTTCAGCATCCTCACCCCCTCGTTGGTCTAACCCGGCCCCCCTGTGCCCTGCAGATGCTGGGGAAGGCGGCCAGCTGCAATCACACAAGCCAGGGCCGGAGGGCAGTGGAGCAGCTGCGGACAGAAGCCGGGCTGGAGAGAATGAAGGTGACACGACCCCCCCACACACACACACTCCTTACACCGGGGAATTCACTTGGTGCTGGATTGGCAGGGCCCGGCTTTTCCCCGCCCGTGAGGGGGAGACGGGAGTTCTCCAGGCCCTGGCTCAGGCCGAGCAGGACTCCTGGGTTCTCTTCCTAGCTCAGACTCTGTTTCTGCCCCTGCCCCCACCAGAAACCAGCCTGAGGCCTAACAAACTCGCGTCATGGGGAGGAGCAGGAGAGGTGACGGGGAATTGACATGACAGGCTCCCAGTTAGGGGGGGGATCTTTCCCCAGGCGGGCACGGCCCAGAGGCAGAACCATTTGATTGCGGGGGGCAGGGAGGGGCACAGCCTTGCCCCACGCCAGAGCTGCCTGCCCCTGCCACGGCTCAGATCTCCCCCTATAGGGTAGCAGCGCACAGGGGCCTGAGGAGGGGCAGTGGGGAGTCCCTTTCCAGACCTCCTGCCCAGGGTGCGTGGGGGGGTTCCAGCTCCGCGTTGGGCCGGGCACAGGCCGAGTTCAGGCTGTTCCGTCCTCAGGCCCCTGTTTACAGGACGGATGAGGGGAAGGAACATGGTAATTGCCCGGGAGGTGGTGGCGGGGTCAGGCCAGCGTGTTCCTTTCACGCGTGATTTAGCAGGGCCCAGCACAAAGCCAGATCCTGCCGGGATCAGCTGCAAAGTCGGCTCCGAAAGGGGGAGGCCGCGTGGGGGGATGGGGGGGAGGCCCCTGGCCCCTTTCAACTGTGCCAGGATGGGGCTCTCCCCGCTGGCACTGACCCACGCCAGGCCCTACGTAAAGCCTGGGCTGAGCAGGGGCTGGGCTCTCTGCCCAGAGCTGGTTTCCCGTCCGCGCGATGGTGCTTTGTGGTGACATCCTGGCTGGAGTTGTGGGGCAGGGGCTGGAAGTCAGGACTCCTGGGGGCTGTTGCCTCCTCTGGGAGGACAGTAGGCTCTAGTGGTTAGAGCAAGGGAGTGGGAATCAGGGACTCACACTCCAGGGCCTCCCTGAGACAGGGATAGAACCAGGGAGTCCCGGTTCCCAGCACGCCCCTGCTCTGGCCACTCGACCCCACCCCGCTTCCAGGGAGGGTGCTGGGAACCAGGCCTCCTGGGTTCTGTCCCTGTCTCTGGGAAGCCCGGCAGGGTAAGGTCCTGACTCCCACGCCCCTTCTCTAACCACTAGACCCCACTTCCCTCCCAGATCTGGAAACAGAACCCAGGAGTCCTGACTCCCAGTGCTCCCCGCTCTAACCACTAGACCCCACTTCCCTCCCAGATCTGGGAACAGAACCCAGGAGTCCTGACTCCCAGTGCTCCCCGCTCTAACCACTAGACCCCACTTCCCTCCCAGATCTGGGAACAGAACCCAGGAGTCCTGACTCCCAGTGCTCCCCGCTCTAACCACTAGACCCCACTTCCCTCCCAGATCTGGGAACAGAACCCAGGAGTCCTGACTCCCAGTGCTCCCCGCTCTAGCCACCCCGCTGTTTGGCTTTGTTCACCTGCCTTCTCTCCCCTTCTAGGTCTCCAAGGCAGCCCGCGAGCTGCTGCAGTACTGCCGGGCGCACGCCCAGAGCGACCCGCTGCTGACCGGGGTCCCTGCCTCTGCCAACCCCTTCAAAGACAAGAAAACCTGCAGCATCCTGTGAGGTCCCTGGACCCACAGCCCCATCCGGACAACAGGGAGCAGCCTCTGAAGAGGGGGGCAGCTGGGTTCCTATCACCGTCCCTGCTCCCACCGCTGTGACCCTGGCCCCAGCCAACCAAGAGGGAGCGGGCATGACGTGGTTCCTCGTGTCCCCCCCTGCTCCCCTCCCCCCCACCAGGTCAGCGCAGCCTCCGTGTGCAGAGAGCAGGAGACTTTCCGACCCCTGGGCCCCGATCCCTCCTGGTGTAAATCAGGCAAGAGGAGGAGCAGGGAGTTGGGGGGAAAGCGTGGCCCTGCTGCAGCCGGGGGGGCTTTGCCATCACTTTCGAAGCGGCCAGGATCTCCCCCCCAGTGCAGCACCCCCCTCATCAGTCACAGCCTCGTGCACACACGCTGGGGAAGGGGAGCCAGGCCAGGCCTGACTGCAGGGCACGGGAGCCCCAGGGCCTAGCAGCCCCACCCCAGGGAGAAGATGGATGCTCACCATCCCTGTGTGATCCCAGGAAAGTCACTTCCACTCCCTCGTGCCTCAGTTTCCTCATCTGTGAAATGGGGATGATACTTCCCAGGATGTGGGACGGGGAAGCTCTGGGTTAATACAGTGATAATGGCCTGGTAGGCAGACAGCTACAGCCTGCCACTGCAGGGAGCCGAGTTAGCGATGGCAGCCGGTTCTGGTGGGTACCGGGCCCAGCCGCACCGGCTCACTTCGCACAGGCAGTAAGGGCTCCAGATCCCCACTGATCAGAACCAGGAACCGCCTCGCTGTGTGTTTGTGCAACCCCCGGGGCCCTGATCACAGCTGATTCTCCCGTAACACCCTTTCTAATAAAGCATCTGCAGCCCAGTCTCCCCCCGTGCCGAGTGCTTCCCGCAGCTTGGAGATGGACGCTAGCCTGGGCCCTTTCGGTTCCTGCTTGGCCGGTGCCGGGGGAAAGCTGCCGCGCCTGGATTTTCAAGGCTCCAGGGATTGAATTTAAAACTAAACGTGATTTCCCTGGGAAGGGGATAAAAACCCACTGACATCTCTGATCAGATCCTGTCTGGCAGAATAATTTAATCAACAACATTAGAACGTGCGTCTCAACGGCGTCCCTGTAAGTTACACGTCAGCTCTGGGCTCTGTTTCGATCTGGTCAGCCCGTGCGTCTGTCTTCCTCAACCTCCAGCGGCGAGCGCCCCCCGGCTGCGCGAGCTGGGTTGGATGGTTAGTGGTTCTGAGCCCTTACGGCTGGGACCTGAGAGATGTTCGGAACTGGCGCTGAAGGAGCAGCACGCGCCCTGCGCCGTGGAAAAGCAAGTGGGAGGGCGACAGATAAGTAGCCCAGGCGGCCTGGCAGGCAGGCCAGGGCCGTGATAACTAAGGAGCCCAGAGGGTGGCAAAGGGGACGGTGGTGGAAGAATGTGAAGCAGAGAGAGCGAAGTCAGTGCCTCGAGCAGGGAAGGGCTGGCCAGGCTCCGATCCCTCTGGAAACTCGGCTCTGGGAACAGCAGCGCCAGGGCGAGCGCAGGCACTGAGGCTTTGACCTCCCGGCTCCTCGGGCCTCTTCCAAACAACAACGAACAAACGACTGACACACGGGTGCTGGAACTCTGGCCCCTCCCCCCGGGCGGGAACACGGGCGCCGGGTGCAGCACCCACCTCCGGGGCCGCAGCTGCAAGACGTGGCTCCGCGGATCCGGGCCCCCATCAGGCATCGAGCCTCCAGATTTCCAAGGACAGGCCCCCGGAGGCAGCTACAACAATGTTGCCTTCGGCGCTGATCTGTAGGGGGAAGCAGGGAGCGGGAGGGGTGAGTGTCATGTCAATCCGGGATGCCCGGGGGCCGGCCCCAGAGGTCCTGCTCAATACACCCTGCCCCTGCCCCGAGTTTAGCCGCAAGGACAAAGCGTCCAGCATTCAGCACGGCCTCCGATTCCCTCCTCGGGGCCGCGGGGTCACTCCCCTGTGCGCAAGGGGAAGGGAGCGCCCCCGCTGGCTGATCTGAGCGGTCGCCCGCCCTGGCCAAAGGAAGAGAGAGAGAGGGAGGCAGGTGTGGCCTGGGGCGGGTGCAGGGACATGGGGATTCCCCAGGGACATTCCCCCACTGGTGAGAACACAATAGACAAGCTGGCTGGGAGGGCAGAGAGGCCAGTTCGGAGTCCGATCGCCCTTGCTTACCCCATTCAGCACGTTGTTGTGCGTCTGTGAACAGATCGTGCGAGGCGGGTCCGTCGGAACGTGCACCTGGAAAGAGAACACTCGTGGGCAGGCTGCCCAGGGCCGGGCAAATCCATGGGGAGGAATGGGGGGAGCCCCTCTCCGTGCTAATTTTAGGAGAGCCCATTGGTCCTTTGGTGATCAACACGAGGGGTCTGCACTGGTGCGGCTCCCCCGGGACTGGCTACCGGTGGCCGGAAGAGGGGCAGGCAGATCCTCGGCCCAGACGAGGCCGTTACTGGCTTGGATTGGAAATAGCTCATTTGCACAACCCTTGCTTTCGCGTCCTAGAGAAGCCCGTTCCGGGGATGAAGCTGAGCATGCAGAGGGCTCTTCCAAGGGCCGAGACACAATCCTCAGCACCCTCCAGGAAGCAGGAATCACCCCCCTCCCCCAGGTGGGGAAACTGAGGCACGGAGCGGGGAAGTGGCTTGCAGCCGAAGTTGCAGACCTGGGGTTCGGACTGGGGTGTTCCTGGCTCCCAGCCTCTATGAGCGAGTCGTGGGGAGCGGGGTGGGGGAAGGATTCCTAGGGAAGCATGGACCTTACCCGCAGGGTCTTGTCAGTGGAGGTCGTGTACAGAGTGCCCAGGGAGTGCCAGACCCCAGTGATCTGGGACCGGTGACCCACATCGAAGTACTATGGGGAGGAAAGAGACATTAAGCCCTCTGCAGACCTCCCTCTGGGATGCACCGTGGGGGTGAAGGCCAAGGCACCTCTGTGTTCCTAGCCCGTCTGGGTCCCATGCATCTCTGTTCCTAACCCATCACCTCACGCCGGGGACTCTCACGCATACG
The DNA here is from genome assembly GCF_020497125.1 of Mauremys mutica. NCBI lineage: Eukaryota > Metazoa > Chordata > Testudines > Geoemydidae > Mauremys > Mauremys mutica. The sequence goes on from NC_059091.1 coordinate 26,454,605, forward strand.
CATCCCAAGCCCGACCAGTGATTCCCACACCAATGGGGTTTGGAGGCCCCAGTCGCAGGTCAGATCACACCAGGACCCCATGGAAATCTAGGTATTTTCGGTATTCGTGTGGCCCCACCACCATAATATCTGAGTGGGCCACGATCTAACCACATCCCCCTGTGAGGTGCTATCGTTATATCGCTGGGGAACAGAGGCACAGGGTGGCGAACATCACACAGGAAGTCTGGTTGCCCAAGTGCCAGGCAAGCTCCTTACCGCTGCGTCATCCACCCCAACAGGCCCATCTGCTGCCATCTCAGCTGGGTGTGTGTGTGTGGGTGGGTCAAGTAGCAAACGGGTCATTGAGAGCCATCTCCCGTTCCTTCCAGGGCACGGGGAACGGAGACCCATCCAGCAGGGGATTAATGGAGGAGAGCCCTCAAGTGAAACTGACAATAAAACTGACATTGGCTGAGTTCACAGCCCCAAGCTGCAGGCAGGCGAAGCAGCCCTGGTATTAACCATCTGGGATGAAATCCTGGCCCAGCAGGGACTGGATTTCACCCTGGGGTGAAAGTGGGGGCGAAACAGACCCAAAGCTTAGCAAGCCTGCAGCCCCCTGGATCAGGGGACGCATACCCGGATGTGCTGGAAGCGGCCTCCTCGGTTTTCGAAGACATAGAGCAGTCCCTGGTTGTCCCCGGCCCACAGCTGCATCCCCTGGTAGGACATGGAGAGCAGGTAGGATTCCAGCTGGGGAAGGAAAGGAGCAAAGAGAGGATGGCACAGCTCTGGGGGAGGATCGGTGTATGGGTGGGAGTGGATCACACATAGGGCGACCAGACAGCAAGTGTGAAAAATTGGTATGGGAGTGGGGGGTAATAGGAGCCTATATAAGAAAAAGACCCCAAAAATCAGGACTGTCCCTATAAAATCAGGACATCTGGTCACCCTAATCACCCAACACCCTCTGCATATTCTAAAGGAGTTCCTTGAAATTGGAATGCATCAGGCTGCCTGTTTCCTGGTTCCCCACAGGGCACCGCACCTTATAGACAACTGAGGCAGGATGAGTGGAACAGGAGAAAGAGGCTCAGGTTTCAGGGGGACCTAGATGGGGGGGGACACCCGCAAGCCCCAGGGGTTCAGCATGGGATACCAGCCCTGCAGCACGTTTAAGAACAGTCTGTTTCTTACAGGGCTGGCTGCCTCGCTCATTGCTGGTGAACGAGCAGGACACCTGGCTAATCTGGCACGAGCAGCTAGATGTGCTTCACCGTCATTAAGCACCACAACCCTTCCTCTACGAAGGAGGCATGTTACCCCACTGTACGTCTAGGGAAACTGAGGCACAGCGAATGACTTGCCAGAAGTCAAACAGTATGTCACTGGCAGACCCAGGAGTCCTGACTCCCAGCCCCAACCGGCTCTAACCACTAGACCCCACTGGCCTCCCAGAGCTGGGGATAGAACCCAGGAGGCCTGACTCCCTGCACCCCACACCCTCCTTCAGATGCAACCAGTTGGCTAAGGGACTCTCTAATAATTACATATTCTCCTCCCCCCAAATGTCCTCAGGTAGGGAGTGTCTACAAACTCCCATCTCCCTCCTCTCCATGGTGATTCCAGGCAACCTCCACTGCCCTCAGCAGGTAGGAGGGAGAAGAGCCACCCGCTCTGGCCACCCACCTGCAGCCTCTGGAGGACGCTGTTGGCCCGTCGGTCGAAGACGACCAGCGTCCGGTCCTCGCTGCCTGAGATGATGAAGCGCTCGTCGGCCGCGAGGGACAGGACAGCGCTGGAGTGGAGCTTGCGGCTCTTCAACGGGGCCTGGGTGGCTGCCGGGAAGGGAACAACGTCAGGATCTCTGCCGGGGTGACTGTGGGGATCCAAGCCTGCACTGGGCCCTGGTTCAAACTCATACAGTTGAGAGGGGAAGTAATGTTCTATCCTGCACCCCCACCCACGCAGCCAGGGGCCAGCAAATCTGCACCCCACCCCACCCCTGGAGTCATGGGGCAGGAGATCTCCACCCCCCACCCATGACCCACACCCTGCAGTCAGGGGGCAGCAGATGGTGACTGTCTGTACCCCCACGTTCACCCCTTTTAGAGGATTACGGTAAAACTTGCACCAAGTAAGCCTTGAGAGGTATCATTTGAAAACTCATGATTTGCTGATCCTTATTGTCTTGGTAAAACGTGTGTGACAACATTCTCTGTAAAGTTACAAGAGACCATGGTGACACATTAGGGAGGCACGTTCCCACGTTCTGGAGGGCAGTTACAAACCACTTCCTCAGAGACAAAAGGCTAGACAATGCCTCAGCTCGGTGTCAGCGAGGTCAAGTGGCCCATCACTGCCTTAAGTGGCCACTCTTCTGCTGGAGACAGGGCGTGGGCAAAAAAAAATAAAAATCTGCATTTTGACAAAGCAGCAGCTTGAGATTCCTGGCCACCCAGGCTCTCTGTCCCCTGAACCTTAGCTAGAGGTGATTCTCCCTCAAGAGAAATTGAGACCATGGATGCCCCAAACCACCTCTCCCTTTCTCTCCGCCCAAGGCTTGAAGAACAAAGAAAGCAGCACTGGACTGGGGAGGGCTCCTGACAGAAAGATTCAGCCAGGAAGAGTGTTGGAACTCGTGCTGCGAGAGACCTTTGAATTCACTTAGGGTATGTCTACACTGGCAAGTTTCTGCACCAGTTACGTGCAGTTATTTTTATGAAAGTGCTGGAATTAAACTGCTGTTGCGTATCCACACTGTGCTCCTCATGATGGTGGAGCGCATCCACATTAGCAGCTCTTGCAACGGCAAAGAGAGCAGTGCATTGTGGTAGCTATCCCACAGTGCACCTGGCTGCAGGGTGCTTTGGGAAGGGTTTGCGATGCCTCATGGGGCAGGCACAGCGTCACGTGATGTGATCAGGTTCCCATGGGCATCCTACTACATTGCCAGCTGCTTTTCAACTGAAATGGAGGGAGGGGGGAGAGTGTGTGACAAGGTGTGTGTGTGTGTGTATGGAGCGGGGAGAAGAGAGACTGTGTGTTTTGGGGGACAGAGACAGTGTCAGCATGCTGGCTTGTAAGTTCAGACAGCGGGAGGAAGCAACCAGGCCTGAGGCAGGGGAAACCCCGACATCAGTCCCTGCCTCCCTCCCCAGCTCTCTGCACAGCAATCGCGCACACACACACACACACACACACACACTCTCCACATTAATGGTTTGCTTTGTGTCCCGGAGCAGCACAGCACCCAAAGACCCTCAGAAACGGAGCTTACAAAGGGGAGGGGAGCATGTCTCCAGGCCATGAGCAGAGGATGAGGGACTATGGGACCCTTCTGGAGGCCAGCTGATTGCTTTCTGCGTTTACACTGCCAGCACAGGGCTGGACCCTCTGCGCTTTAAGGCTTACGACTCTCTTCAAAGTGTTTTTTTTCCCCCCCAACTGCTGCACCCGAGGAGTTTGTGCGCACCAAGGGGCGTGGCCGTGCGTACAGCTGGGGGGTTACGCAGCAGAAAGCTGCTTTATGGCGCAGACACTTGCCAGCGGAGACAAGGCCTTAGCTTGTCAAGTTCGGTGTTAGCAGCATTTTATTGCTTTGTAACCAATTCTGATTTTCATGCCTCATTACTCGTCATCACTTTCTGTTGTTAATTCAGTTGTTTGCTCTATTGTTTTATGGCAACCAGGGTGTTTAGATTGAAACGTTTGGGAAACTTTATTAGGGAGAACAGGGTTTGTGCAGATCATTGTCTATTAACGAACGACGGACATTCTACCAGCCTGTCTTGTCCAGGAGAGGGCTGGACCGTACAAGCTGCACATTTCGGGGGGTGGGGGAGTCTGGGCTTGGGGGTTTGCTGGGGTTGCCCTGCAGTGTCACTCCGGAGGGGCTGGCTAGAGCACTCATACAGCAGATTCGATACTCCACCCCCCTCCTGCTCAAGGGATCCCCCCTTTGCACAGGTCACATGGGACCCACATTCCCAATCCAAGGGTCTGGTCTTTCTTGGGTATAAACTGAACCGCTGGCCTTGGATTCCTGGGGGACCCACTTCTCACAGATGCTAGCGGGAGGAGGCTCACGTGCAGCAGGCCTTTTGCACAGCCCGGGTGGCCTCCACCCAGAGATGAGCCAGGCGGCTCGGTAGCATCAGCCCCATTTTACAGAGCGGAAAGCTGAGGCACAGCAAGCAAGTGGCAGGAGCAGAAAACGGAACCTCAGGGCCACGGGACTGTGAAAGGACCCGCTGCACTGGGCCCGCTGGGTTCAAGGATGGGCCCAACCAACGGCCGGAGCCTTGATCCTAAAGCCGCCCGCGGACACTAACCTCGCGGGTCGTACACCGTCACCTTCTTGTCGTAGGTCCCCGTGACCAGGATGTCGGGCAGGTAGGAGAGACACAGCACGGGAGCTTTCCCGCTGGGAGTTGGGGAGACAAGACAGCAAAGGGAGAACAAATATGATCCTTCAGGACAAGCCTCGTCACCCCCCCAGGGCTGGAAGGCCCAAGGCCTTTGGTCCCTGTGTCCATCCTCTGGGCGGGATCCCGATAACGTCTCCTCCCGAAGGTTCTGATCAGAGCCCCATTACTGTAATGTCGGAGCACCTCACAATCTGCCCCCCGCCACCGCCCCGATTACCGTGATGTCAGAGCACCTCGCAATCTGGGCTCCCCCCCCGCTTACCGTGATGTCAGAGCACCTCGTAATCTGTGCTCCCCCGATTACCATAATGTCAGAGCACATCCCCATCTGGGCTCCCCTGCCGATTACTGTAATGTCAGAGCACCTCCCAGTCTGCACACGCCCCCCCCCCCATTACCATAAAGTCGGAGCACCTCGCAATCTGGGCCCTCCACTACTGTAATGTCAGTGCACCTGCCAATCTTTAATGCATGTATACTCACTAACCCCGTAATGCAGGGCAGGGCAGTTATCCCTATTGTATGTGTGGGGAAAATTAGGTACCTATAAAAATCTGGCCCTTGGCACCTAACGCCCCTGGATGTCATCGGGAGTTAGGCACCGAGATCTCTTTAAAAATCTGTCCCTATGTCACTGGCCCGAGGCCCCACTGGACTCTGTGCTGAATCCAGCTCTCCTGCGTGCCAGGCCAGCGCTCTAACCATTGCACGCTCCCTCCTCTCCTGCCGAGCAGCAGTCTCAGCTGATCGTCTTTGCTCTCGGACGATCCACCTGCCCCCCCCGTCTGTTTTTTAAGCCTGTGACATGGTTGGGGGGGCACAGAGCAGAGCCAAGTTGCATGGAGATGCAAAGGAACAGCTTCCTGCCCGGCAGCCCCCAGCCCCGGCTTCACCCCACTTCCCCGGCCTGAGCCCTCAGCCTGCCCCACTTCGCTACTCTGCTCTAGACTCTGCCCAGCAGCACCGTCTCCTCCCCTCTCAGACGAGCACGGCCGCCCCAACCCCAGGCTCTAAGGCACAGCAGATTCGACTGGTGGCTGAGACGCTCCAAGGTCTCCCTCTCCCAGAAGGTGGAGGCAGCTCTGGGCACCAGCCATGTGGCTGAAGGAGGAGCTGGTGGGAGCCAGGCTGGGTCGCTTCATTGAGGGCCAGTGACGCAAGGGGAGAAGGGGAAACGGTACCTGATCTCCCCAAACTGCTGCCCGTTGGCCTCTATGTCCCACAGCTTCACCGTGCTGTCCCAGGAGCCTGAGCACACCTTGTTGTCTCTTGAAGCCAGTGACCACACCCAGCCCTGCACCGCGAAAGGGAGAGGAAAGGGTTAAAGTGGGGTGCTGTCCTTTCCTGCCCTTCTCTGGTGTCTTTCCCCAAAGCCCTTTAGCCCCCCAGATCCCCTCCAATACACAGAGTTAACCCCATTGTACGGACAGGGAAACTGAGGCACAGAGCAGGGACGTACACACAAGAGGTCCCAGTATCCATTCCTGTGCCAGTCACTCGACACGCTGTCCCGGCTCAATTCAGCTCATATTCAGCACCGGCTTGAGCAAAGAGGCCACAGGGAAGCGGGGACTGGGCCAGGGGGCATTTCCCCTCCAGGGGGTCTCAGCAGGACTGGCATCCCCAGAACAAACCCCCCCCATGTCATGGCTACTGGTACCACCCAGCTCCCCTCTTCATGGCACCAGCAAGAGCTGGGGGGCAGCTCGCTCTCCGGCTGCTTGGGCGTATCCGTGCTGGGGACAGAGTGCCACCGGCACCTTTCTCCAGCTCAGACCCCCCACCCCCACCCCCACCCCGGAGGGTGAAGGTCGGGTTCCCACCTTGTGCGTCCCGTTGCGTTCCGTGCCCAGGGCTTTCACCAGCACCTTGTCCGGGGACTGGCCCAGCTCCCGCAGATCCCACAGGTTGACGTTCCGATCCCGGGAGCCCGAGACACAGAGAGCCCCGCCCTGCAAGAGAAGGAGACAGACTGGCCACGGGTCCTTCGAAATGGGAGAAACTGGTCAGTCCCTGGTACAGGAGCAAAGAGATGACGGGATACTCAGAGGTTAGAGCAGGGCGAGGCTGGATGTCAGGACTCCTGGGTTCTATTCTTGACTCTGCCAACAATTTGCTACGTGACCTCAGGCAAGTCACTTCCCCAGTCCATGCCTCAGTTTCCCCCTGTTCAAATGATGAGAGCCGCTCAGATACATGTAAAAGTCTCACCTGCTCTCACCTTACAGAACTCCTGGAGCCAGAGACCAACGTGGGCAGCCGTCCCAGCTAACAGGGCTCGGAAGATAACACCACCACAACCAACCGCAAAGAGTTTTCCACTCCTCCCCCGGCCAACAGCTGCGTGTCATGATTAGCGATCGGCAGCTGTTGAACCCAGAAGTCCTGACTCTGCTCTACCTCACTAGACCTCACACCCTTCCCTCCCACAGCCAGGGGTCGAACCCAGGACTCCTGACTCCCAAGCCCCACCCCATCTCGCCCCCAGACAGCAATGGCCAGCCAAGGAGGAAATCAGAACTCACCTGCAAGAGCAGAACGGAGTCAACGGAGGCAAAGTGGCCGTCGGCGAGGGAGAAGTACTCTGTCCTCCTGCCATCACAGGCCCAGTGCCTGAGATGCTCCTCTAGCTCCATGCAGGCAGCCGGCCAGTCGAAGTCCTCCTCTGCGTAGAAAGGAAGAGATCGCAAAGACCAGAGTGAGGGGTGTCCCGCTCTGGGCGGGGAGGGAATCTGGGGCTTCCAAAACTGCTGGGAGCTTTGATCCTAAAGCCACGCCCCATCCCCTGCACCAGGTCAAGGTGAGGCCGTGTAAAAATTGCTTTTTTCGGGGCAGTGGCTCTCAACCTTTCCAGGCTACTGTTCCCCTTTCAGGAGTCTGATTTGTCTTGGGTACCCGCAAGTTTCACCTCACATTTCATCTACTTGCTTACACAACCAGACATCAAAATGCAAAAGCGTCACAGCCGCGCTATTACTGAACAATTGCTTGCGTTCTCATTTTTACAAACCCATTGGAATGGAAGTATTGTACTTACATTTCAGTGTACAGTCTACAGAGCAGTAGAAACAAGGCCTGGTCTGGATGAAATTTTAGCTTGTCCTGACTTTGCTAGTCGTTTTTATGCCGCCTGTTGTAAAACTAGGTAAATCTCTAGCTGAGCTGACGTACCTCCTGGAAGAGCTCTGCATATCCCCAGGGATACAAGTACCCCTGGCTAAGAACCACTGCTTTAGGGTCCGTAAAGCCTTCTCTTCCCAAGGACGGGGAAATGTCGCCTCTAGAGGCCCCAACGTAGCCCCTTTAAATAGATGGGCAGCAAAGCTAAGCCATAGCACTGCCGCCTGGGAGCATCCCAAACCACCTCCCACCCCAAGGAAGGGCGGGGGAGCTCCTGCCATTAGAGGTGAAGCCAAGGCAAAGGCTCACATAGTGAAGTCAGCTGCAAAGGAGGGAACAGAACTTAGGGGTCCTGATTCCTAGTGTCCCCCGCTCCATTGTAACCACCAGACCCCCTTCCGGAGCTGGAGACAGAACCCAGGAGTCCCAACACCCAGCCCCCTGCTCTGTTAGAGACAATTCTCATCCAGAGCTGGTGATAGGACCCTGGAGTGATCGTTCCCCTCCCCCCACAGCTCAAACTAGCAGCACCTAAATCTCAAGGTAGTAAAGTTAACTGAGGGACCTCTCTGAGGCCCATGAAATAGTGTTTGGTCCTACAGTAGAACCCAGGAGTCCTGGCCCTCAGCCCTTGTCTCTCCTCCAAGTCCCACCTCCAGTGAAGAAAGTCCAATGGAGATCTACCTTCCACCACTGGGTAACACCCACTGATCCTCTTCTGAAGGCGAATCCTCCAGGTCACTGAGTCCTGCACAATATCCCTGAGGGTCCGACAGACCAAGGGCAAGACCTCGAGAACAAACCTGGCTTCCAGGTAAGAGCAGATCTCCAGGATCAGCTCCAGAGGGAGGGCTAGCAGCCCAGAGGTCACGTTGTCGCTTGCTGGAGACTTCTTCAGCTCCAGAGGAGACCTGTGCTCCGATGCCTGGGCCCCGGCCCCCACAGGGAGTGACTTGGGAGGTGAGCACTGGGCCTTGTGGCGGGGCTGAGCAGAGCTGAGGACGCGGTCGATGTACTCCTGAGCCTGCGTGTCTGGATCAACCTTGTTCTCTGCGTCGGAGTCATTGTCGGAGCCTTGGGGGTCCTCAGAGGCGTTGGATGCCAGGTCCATGGCTGCAGAAGCAGTAGGGACCGTAAGAGTGACGAGCGCAGCATAGAAACAGCACATAGTATGTAGCCCGGAGCAGATCATAACACTGGCCATTCTACCCCACACATCCATCAGTCCATTCAGTCCACCAGTCCCTTTCATTCTGCCAGCCCATCCGGCAGCTGTATGTGATTAGCCCAGGGATGGAGTTTAAGGCCAAAGTGATCATTAGCTCATCTGACCTGCCCTCCTGTAGATCACAGCCCATTCAGTGTCACCCAGCGACCCCAGTAACTTGTGTTTGGCTAAAGCATCTTTCAGAAAGACAACCCGACTGGAAGACAAGATGGAGAATCCACCACTTCCTTCAGAGTCTGTTCTAATGGTTAATCTTCCTCCCTGTTACAAATCGGTGTCTAATTTCTCATTTGAATGCGTCTGGCTTTAATTTCCAGCTGTTCATTCCTGCTATCGTCCCTCTGGACCCACCACTGCATTCACCTGCTGTACCAGATCAGACCCGCAGCCCTATGTCCTCAGCTTCCCATCCTCTTGTCCTGCAGTTTTTTCCAAAATGGGGGGGGGGGGGAGGAAGATGAGAAGTGAGGACTGATAGACTTCTCAATGGTTCTCTAGAGTCTCAGCTTTCATAATTAATTAATTAACGTCTTCAGCTGTTGTGGGTGGGAAGAAAACCTTCAACACGTGCCCTGACTGTAACACTGTGGAGCGTGCGCTCATAACCCTGAGACGGGGCTGTTGCCCCGGGACCGACACAGCAACAGTGCCCGAGTTGGCAGAGAGCCTGAGCCCATCGCTCTGAGTGGAGGGGAGGTGTTTCATTCCAACAGGTTCTCTCAGATGCCCTCTCTGACAAAGCAGGAATTTTCTGTAATTTTTGTATGATTCCTATGTGTGCCTCAGCTGCCCTATGCATCTGCCTCACTACCCAGGTGAGGTACGACACAGGGCTATCTGCTGTTTGGGGCCAATAAGGAGATACCAGGGAGGGATGTGATGTAACTGTCTGGGGTGGGATGAATGGGTCACTAAAGGACTGGCTGAAACTAAGCCCTCTCTATGGAGAAGCTGGAAAAACAACCCGAACCCCAAAGACTAAACACTCACAGCTAGCAACCAAGAAGGAGGAGGTTCCCCCTTCCCCAGCAAAGGCCTCCGCTAAAGAACAAAGGGGACAGGTGGCAGGGAGAAGGGCTGGCCTGGGGGAGCCAGGGAAGCTTTCACTTGGGGCTGACAAGGAGACAGAGACAGCGATGGATTCCACAGCAGTTTGGGTGATGGGCCCGGCTTGGCCAGGATGGCCCATGGTTTACCTTCGCCGCTGGGCACTGACCTAAGGACATTCAGATGCTGCAGCCAGGTGACTAACAAACAGTGACCTGCCTGTGTCGCTGGAGGAGCTCAGCACAGGCCACCCGCAGGAGACTGGCTGGGCTAGATTTGCCAGGGCCAGGCTCGGCTTCACGTGGGGGGCCCTGGGCCTGGCTGGTACAGAGAGTGTCGCCCCCCCCCACAGAGACCTGGGGGCCCGGGCCTGGTATAGAGGGTGTCGCCCCCCCCCACAGAGACCTGGGGGTCCTGGGCCTGGTACACAGGGTGTCGCCCCCCCTGCAGAGACCTGGGGGCCCCGGGCCCGGTACGGGGGGTGTCGCCCCCCCCGCAGAGACCTGGGGGTCCTGGGCCTGGTACACAGGGTGTCGCCCCCCCTGCAGAGACCTGGGGGCCCCGGGCCCGGTACGGGGGGTGTCGCCCCCCCCGCAGAGACCTGGGGGCCCTGGGCTTGGCTAGTATAGAGGGTGTCCCCCCCGCACAGAGACCTGGGGCCCTGGGCCCGGTACAGAGGATGTCGCCCCCCCCCGCAGAGACCTGGGGGCCCTGGGCCTGGTACACAGGGTGTCGCCCCCCCTGCAGAGACCTGGGGGGGGCCGGGCCCGGTAAGGGGGGGGGGTGTCGCTCCCTCGGACCAGCCTGTCTCTGCCCCGCTCCCTTCTTACCCCGGGCCGGGGCCGCCCCGCTCCCCTCTGACAGCGGCCAGCGGGGCCCCGCCTCCTCTTACTCTCCACTTCCGGCGCGTCCACTCCCCACCGGCACAAACGAGGCAACTTCCGGCGCCTGCAGATGACGTCACACACTGAAGTACTCCTCCCCCGTCACCAGTCTGCGATCACCCTACCGGCGGGGTTGTTTATAAACACCCCCCTCCCCGCCCGTGTCATGACGTCAAGGCATTAATGTGACATCATAGGCATGACATGACCCTGTGATGACATCACAGCATAAATGTCTCCCCCAGGCTTAGGCAGCAGCCTTCGTACCCCCCCCCAGCGACCCCTCCTGGGGCACGATGGGAGGAGTCAGGCCCCAGCTGGGCTCACTACAGCACCCAAGGGCCCCACCCCAGGTGCTTTGCGATATACCCCAGCTGGGTCTGCACTGCCAGAGTCTAGCCCAGACCCTCAGCCCAAGCCTTGCCTGTGGAGAGCAGTGGGAGAGGGACAACCCCCACCCTCGCAGGCAAGGAAGCACAGATCTAACACACCACACACCCCGGCGGTAACCAGCGAGTGGGCTGCTTGGCTGGCTTTCAAATCAATAAGCCACACAGGGAAGCATGACAGCACTGAAAGCAGCCACTGAGGCCAGCCTCGCAAAGCACCTCTGACCACAAGTTATCCTCATCGTCTAGAAGCAGAGAGCTTAAGTAACTTGTCCATTACCCTACCAGGCCAGGTACTGAAGCCAGGTCAGTGCATTTAAGCACACCCCTCTGTTAATTCATTTATCCATTTGTTCTGTAAATCATTACACACCTTTACAAAGGAGGTCTTTTTCCCACTTTACAGCTAGGGAAACTGAGGCCCAGTGAGAGGCAGTGACATGCCCAATATGAACTCCAGGCCTGTGCTAGAGCAAGGAATAGACACCACTGCAGGGCTATGACAAGTATGAAGAAACATGGCAGCGAGGAATGCAGACCACAACTCGTGGCAGACAATACAAAGCTGTATCAGTCAGCATTCTTCCCAGCGGATTCACTTGTACTGTATCAACATACAGCATGGAGATAAGGGACTGAGGGAGCACCCCGATCAAGTAAGTGGGGGAGGAGAGAATGGCAACATTTACAAATCCAATATTTACATCAGAAAAAACATTGAGCCTAGACAGGGCTGTAGACTGGAGTCACATGAAATTTGCTTGTTTTTTTGTTTAGTTGACAAAATTATACATAAAATGAGAAAAATCTCATTTCAGCAAGGTGCAAGCAGCGGCTTCAACACTAGGTACACTGTCACCATAGGAAACAGTACAGCACATTTACAAATATACAAATCCAGGATTAACAAAACAGGAGGCAGAAACTAGAAGCACTTATACAAAAAAAAAAATTTCAAGAGGCAGTCAGGTCAAGTAGCTTAAACTTCACTGTCCGAGAAAAGAGTTCACAGCCTTCTTTTGTCTTCCTACACTTTGGGAACTTAAAACACTTTTTAAAAAAAAAACCGTTATAGATATGTATGTATATAGCAAGCTGGGATGCCACTTTACTTAGCAGTATAGTTCTCATTCATGCATTTAAAAAGATCACACCAGAACCCTGCTCTAATGGAAATCCATGTTTCATCCCACTCTGGATGGATGGAGGGAAAGGAAATGCTTTAAAATGAAGCATCAAAATGCAAAAGAGAAAAACATCTGATAGTTTCCCAGAGACCTGCTCAAGTCTTATACCAATAAAAAATAAAAATAAAAAAGGAGGCTGAATTGAAGGAATGTATCTGTTTAGTTCCCCATCCCTTCCTTCCTCTAAGGTAGAGATGCACTTAGGGCTGAATGCTGCTTGAGTCTCTCCCCAGCACTCAAGATCTTCAGCGGGAGAGATGGGTGGGAGCAAGGCTAGGGGCTATGCCAGCCAGCCAGGCTGCCAGGCTCAAAATTTTGTGGTGCGAAGGCCTATTGGGATGTTTACCCGGTGAACTCCAGTGCAAAAACTTGGAGGGCGTTAAAAGTTTAAAAAAATAGAAAAAGGAAATGCTGAAAAATAACGAGGGAGGATGAAGGGAAAGGATCAGTGAAGCTTAAGTTACTGAGTGATCCCACAAACAAAGCCTTTCAATAGACACAGGTGCAGCATGACTGATCCTAGAGTGACCAACTGCTGCTCTAGTAAATGGTTCCCCGCCCCCTCCATGACATTGTCATGCCAAAAGGAGACAGTGGGTTCCTCACTGCAAGGTACTTTTGCAACAGGTGCAGCTGCAGCCTCGAGAAGGGTCAGACTTTCCACAGTTCAACCACAGGTTCGTCCTGCTGTCACCTGAGTGACTTTCAGTTTTTTTTAAAAAAGGAGTCAGAAAACAGAAATCCAGGAAGGAGTTGGTGAAGAGTTCTCCCCATCCTGCACTTGGAGAAAATCAGTGTCCCAGCGGCGCTCTCTTCTCAGGAGAACTGGAATTTCCCTTGGTGCATGTCACTTTGGGAAATGATTTCTCTTCATCCCACAGCTCAGTTGATTACAGACAGATCAAGCAGACTCAGACACTTCCCGACAACTGGCAGCACTCCCCTCCCCCCCAGTTATTCTTGCACCTTTAAAGGATTAAGTGTTCCCCTTTCTTTCCCCCACATACAGCTGCCTTCTGACTAGTGGCAAGTCAAAAAACACCGAGGCTGTTAAATGATGCTTTCACAGCACATTACCTCATTTACAGTTAAAAAGCTGTGGTTACATCAAGTCAAAAACTTTCAGCATAACCAACCCCTGATTTATTCATTTTTTTTTAAAATAAACGGGGGACTAAAATTCATGGGAGTCTTGTCAAGACTCCAACTGAACATGTAGCAGAATTTATGGACTCGTCTTAAAAAGAAATCTGACTGTTGCCGACACAAAGCTACACTTCCATCCCCTCGGTGCTCCGCTATCTTGACTGCCCTCTCTTATTTTGTAAACTGAAGTGGCAGATGTGGCATAAACTCCATTAAGACAGAAAGCGTAATTAACCGTAATGAATGATGTTACTTGGGACCGAGTGCAGTACATGTCTCCCTGATCAGGTGCGCTATAAACCAGGTGAAGACGGGATGTCTCCCCTCTGCATGATACAACTGCATCATTTACAATCCCACCATAGTCACTTTCACCTCCCTCTGTCTGTAGCTGAAGGACAGATTAAGAGAATTCACTGCACTGTGTATTTTGATTTTTTTTGTTTTGTTTTTTATAAAAAACATGCTTCTCTGACGGTATTTATTACAAGGCCCCCTTCACAAAAGAAATCAACTGGATCTCGGCTCAGGAGGTCCTTACGGGTTGGGGTTTTTTTTGTGCAGTGCGTTCAGTAAACGCTGCCATGGAAACTATTTCAGAAAAGGTTTTTTTTCTTGCTGTTTTAAGTTTCTAGATGAAAAACGATTACACTTAATTATGGGCTACTCACAGGATTGCTAGTCTACTTCTGTCACCATGCAGTCTGGAAGAGGTGAGGAAAAGCTGATCTCAAACACCGGTGACTGGTACTATTTATACAGTAGTATAACCTTGTGTTTATTATAGTTTAACCCTTCCGTTCTCAACAGCTAGATTTTTAAACCATTAGAACTTTTTATCCAATTTTAGCTTTTTATTCATATCTTTGTTTTTAAAACCTAGCCTTTAAATGATTTTTTTAAAATTATTATTATTATTATTAGCTAGTCCTTTGCTATTATGGCCCTAGTTAGATCCCCTTCTCAGGAAGTGTTGCAGTTTAAGATCGCTCCCCTATTTCGGCCCACGGCCAACCCCCACCCCATCCCCATCTACCAGAGATGACCCCTGAAAAAGGAGGAAAGAGCCCCTTTTCCCAATCGCTGAGATCCCCTGGTTGCTTGTTTGAATTGATCTCGGCGGTCCCCCACTTTAAATTTCAGGAGATGGGAGGGAAGTCATTTTATGTCCCACAATGCTCCTCCCTTCCTCCCTAACCCCCCATTAACAGGGCTCTGCAACACCTGTGGACGAGTTCCCAGTAACCCTCCCAGCACATACAGGAACCTGGAGGAGAGATGAGAGAGAGGGCACCGGTTAGTCGAGGTTACACACACACACACACACACACACCCCCCTCTGAAAGGGACTCAGAATAGCTGCCGTCATTATTACACACAAGTCTTATCTGCCCTGCTTTTCCTGGAAGACTCTGGTAATGGGAAAACTAGCAGGTTATAGCATCACATGTGATGCAGAGGAGGATGAGATTTGTATCCAGGTTGGCTGAAACTTGTCATGATAACTCAAATGTCCAACCAACATGGTTAAAAATCCAACACCTCAGCTGGCGGGCAGACAGACCTCACAAGCCACAACCTAGACAGCCAAGGAGTCCTCCAGCAAAATTAAGACAGAAGAGATCTGATAAGCCCTGATGTTTTGAAGGCAAAACACAAAGGGCCAATCAGGCTGACTTCATATTCCCCTGCTTTGGGGCATCAGATCAGCTTTGCAAACTTTCCATCTGCTGTCTTTACTTGTCAAAACCCACGCAGCCAGGGGCCAGCAAATCTGCACCCCACCCCACCCCTGGAGTCATGGGGCAGGAGATCTCCACCCCCCACCCATGACCCACACCCTGCAGTCAGGGGGCAGCAGATGGTGACTGTCTGTACCCCCACGTTCACCCCTTTTAGAGGATTACGGTAAAACTTGCACCAAGTAAGCCTTGAGAGGTATCATTTGAAAACTCATGATTTGCTGATCCTTATTGTCTTGGTAAAACGTGTGTGACAACATTCTCTGTAAAGTTACAAGAGACCATGGTGACACATTAGGGAGGCACGTTCCCACGTTCTGGAGGGCAGTTACAAACCACTTCCTCAGAGACAAAAGGCTAGACAATGCCTCAGCTCGGTGTCAAGGAGGTCAAGTGGCCCATCATTGCCTTAAGTGGCCACTCTTCTGCTGGAGACAGGGCGTGGGCAAAAAAAAATAAAAATCTGCATTTTGACAAAGCAGCAGCTTGAGATTCCTGGCCACCCAGGCTCTCTGTCCCCTGAACCTTAGCTAGAGGTGATTCTCCCTCAAGAGAAATTGAGACCATGGATGCCCCAAACCACCTCTCCCTTTCTCTCCGCCCAAGGCTTGAAGAACAAAGAAAGCAGCACTGGCCTGGGGAGGGCTCCTGACAGAAAGATTCAGCCAGGAAGGCTGTTGGAACTCGTGCTGCGAGAGACCTTTGAATTCACTTAGGGTATGTCTACACTGGCAAGTTTCTGCACCAGTTACGTGCAGTTATTTTTATGAAAGTGCTGGAATTAAACTGCTGTTGCGTATCCACACTGTGCTCCTCATGATGGTGGAGCGCATCCACATTAGCAGCTCTTGCAACGGCAAAGAGAGCAGTGCATTGTGGTAGCTATCCCACAGTGCACCTGGCTGCAGGGTGCTTTGGGAAGGGTTTGCGATGCCTCATGGGGCAGGCACAGCGTCACGTGATGTGATCAGGTTCCCATGGGCATCCTACTACATTGCCAGCTGCTTTTCAACTGAAATGGAGGGAGGGGGGAGAGTGTGTGACAAGGTGTGTGTGTGTGTGTATGGAGCGGGGAGAAGAGAGACTGTGTGTTTTGGGGGACAGAGACAGTGTCAGCATGCTGGCTTGTAAGTTCAGACAGCGGGAGGAAGCAACCAGGCCTGAGGCAGGGGAAACCCCGACATCAGTCCCTGCCTCCCTCCCCAGCTCTCTGCACAGCAATCGCGCACACACACACACACACACACACACACACACTCACTCTCTCTCTCTCTCTCTCTCTCTCTCTCTCCACATTAATGGTTTGCTTTGTGTCCCGGAGCAGCACAGCACCCAAAGACCCTCAGAAACGGAGCTTACAAAGGGGAGGGGAGCATGTCTCCAGGCCATGAGCAGAGGATGAGGGACTATGGGACCCTTCTGGAGGCCAGCTGATTGCTTTCTGCGTTTACACTGCCAGCACAGGGCTGGACCCTCTGCGCTTTAAGGCTTACGACTCTCTTCAAAGTGTTTTTTTTCCCCCCAACTGCTGCACCCGAGGAGTTTGTGCGCACCAAGGGGCGTGGCCATGCGTACAGCTGGGGGGTTACGCTGCAGAAAGCTGCTTTACGGCGCAGACACTTGCCAGCGGAGACAAGGCCTTAGCTTGTCAAGTTCGGTGTTAGCAGCATTTTATTGCTTTGTAACCAATTCTGATTTTCATGCCTCATTACTCGTCATCACTTTCTGTTGTTAATTCAGTTGTTTGCTCTATTGTTTTATGGCAACCAGGGTGTTTAGATTGAAACGTTTGGGAAACTTTATTAGGGAGAACAGGGTTTGTGCAGATCATTGTCTATTAACGAACGACGGACATTCTACCAGCCTGTCTTGTCCAGGAGAGGGCTGGACCGTGCACATTTCGGGGGGTGGGGGGAGTCTGGGCTTGGGGGTTTGCTGGGGTTGCCCTGCAGTGTCACTCCGGAGGGGCTGGCTAGTGCACTCATACAGTGGAGCTGGGAGTAGTAACTTCCATGCTGGAGGCTGGGTGCGAGCAGAGCTGGAGCGGTCGCCCCCATGGCGAAGCCGTGTAAAAGGCACCCCAGGTTGGAGAATTGAGGGGACACAGTTGTCCATCAGTCCAGTTTATAGTCACACAGATCTTCATCTCCAGCCAGTGGATTTTCCCTCCCACATCCCCACTGGGAGGCAGGAGGAGGGGCAGGATTGCCCCAAGCCTGGGGTGCCCAGAAACCCCACAGAGCAGCATTCCTGCTACCCCAGCTGAACTGGGCCAGGCCTGCAGAGCAACAAGCTCCAGCAGCATCAGAATCGCTCCCCCTGGACCCCTCAGTAATTCAGGACTGTTCCTCACATTCGATACTCCACCCCCCTCCTGCTCAAGGGATCCCCCCTTTGCACAGGTCACATGGGACCCACATTCCCAATCTAGGTGGGAAAAAACCAAGGGTCTGGTCTTTCTTGGGTATAAACTGAACCGCTGGCCTTGGATTCCTGGGGGACCCACTTCTCACAGATGCTAGCGGGAGGAGGCTCACGTGCAGCAGGCCTTTTGCACAGCCCGGGTGGCCTCCACCCAGAGATGAGCCAGGCGGCTCGGTAGCATCAGCCCCATTTTACAGAGCGGAAAGCTGAGGCACAGCAAGCAAGTGGCAGGAGCAGAAAACGGAACCTCAGGGCCACGGGACTGTGAAAGGACCCGCTGCACTGGGCCCGCTGGGTTCAAGGGTGCAGGGATGGGCCCAACCAACGGCCGGAGCCTTGATCCTAAAGCCGCCCGCGGACACTAACCTCGTGGGTCGTACACCGTCACCTTCTTGTCGTAGGTCCCCGTGACCAGGATGTCGGGCAGGTAGGAGAGACACAGCACGGGAGCTTTCCCGCTGGGAGTTGGGGAGACAAGACAGCGAAGGGAGAACAAATATGATCCTTCAGGACAAGCCTCGTCAGCCCCCCCAGGGCTGGAAGGCCCAAGACCTTTGGTCCCTGTGTCCATCCTCTGGGCGGGATCCCGATAACGTCTGCGCGAGACCCTTCTCCTCCTGAAGGTACTGATCAGAGCCCCATTACCGTAATGTCGGAGCACCTCACAATCTGCCCCCCCGCCACCGCCCCGATTACCGTGATGTGTGAGCACCTCGCAATCTGGGCTCCCCTGCCGATTACTGTAATGTCAGTGCACCTGCCAATCTTTAATGCATGTATACTCACTAACCCCGTAGTGCAGGGCAGGGCAGTTATCCCTATTGTATGTGTGGGGAAAATGAGGCCCAGATTTTCATAGGTACCTAGGCACCTAACGCCCCTGGATGTCATCGGGAGTTAGGCACCGAGATCTCTTTAAAAATCTGTCCCTATGTCACTGGCCCGAGGCCCCACTGGACTCTGTGCTGAATCCAGCTCTCCTGCGTGCCGGGCCAGCGCTCTAACCATTGCACCCTCCCTCCTCTCCTGCCGACCAGCAGTCTCAGCTGATCGTCTTTGCTCTCGGACGAGCCACCTGCCCCCCCCCGTCTGTTTTTGAAGCCTGTGACGTGGCTGGGGGGGCACAGAGCAGAGCCAAGTTGCATGGAGATGCAAAGGAACAGCTTCCTGCCCGGCAGCCCCCAGCCCCGGCTTCACCCCACTTCCCCGGCCTGAGCCCTCAGCCTGCCCCACTTCGCTACTCTGCTCTAGACTCTGCCCAGCAGCACCATCTCCTCCCCTCTCAGACGAGCACGGCCGCCCCAACCCCAGGCTCTAAGGCACAGCAGATTTGACTGGTGGCTGAGACGCTCCAAGGTCTCCCTCTCCCAGAAGGTGGAGGCAGCTCTGGGCACCAGCCATGTGGCTGAAGGAGGAGCTGGTGGGAGCCAGGCTGGGTCGCTTCATGGGGGGCCAGTGACGCAAGGGGAGAAGGGGAAACGGTACCTGATCTCCCCAAACTGCTGCCCGTTGGCCTCTATGTCCCACAGCTTCACCGTGCTGTCCCAGGAGCCTGAGCACACCTTGTTGTCTCTTGAAGCCAGTGACCACACCCAGCCCTGCACCGCGAAAGGGAGAGGAAAGGGTTAAAGTGGGGTGCTGTCCTTTCCTGCCCTTCTCTGGTGTCTTTCCCCAAAGCCCTTTAGCCCCCCAGACCCGCTGCAATACACAGAGTTAAACCCATTGTACGGACAGGGAAACTGAGGCACAGAGCAGGGACGTGAACACAAGAGGTCCCAGTATCCATTCCGGTGCCAGTCACTCGACACGCTGTCCCGGCTCAATCCAACCCGACAGAAGGGAGGAAGAAAGCTCATATTCAGCACAGGCTTGAGCAAAGAGGCCACAGGGAAGCGGGGACTGGGCCAGGGGGCATTTCCCCTCCAGGGGTCTCAGCAGGACTGGCATCCCCAGAACAACCCCCCCCCATGTCATGGCTACTGGCACCACCCAGCTCCCCTCTTCATGGCACCAGCAAGAGCTGGGGGGCAGCTCGCTCTCCGGCTGCTTGGGCGTATCCGTGCTGGGGACAGAGTGCCACCGGCGCCTTTCTCCAGCTCAGACCCCCCACCCCCACCCCGGAGGGTGAAGGTCGGGTTCCCACCTTGTGCGTCCCGTTGCGTTCCGTGCCCAGGGCTTTCACCAGCACCTTGTCCGGGGACTGGCCCAGCTCCCGCAGATCCCACAGGTTGACGTTCCGATCCCGGGAGCCCGAGACACAGAGAGCCCCGCCCTGCAAGAGAAGGAGACAGACTGGCCACGGGTCCTTCGAAATGGGAGAAACTGGTCAGTCCCTGGTACAGGAGCAAAGAGATGACGGGATGCTCAGAGGTTAGAGCAGGGCGAGGCTGGATGTCAGGACTCCTGGGTTCTATTCTTGACTCTGCCAACAATTTGCTACGTGACCTCAGGCAAGTCACTTCCCCAGTCCATGCCTCAGTTTCCCCCTGTTCAAATGATGAGAGCCGCTCAGATACATGTAAAAGTCTCGCCTGCTCTCACCCTACAGAACTCCTGGAGCCAGAGACCAACGTGGGCAGCCGTCCCAGCTAACAGGGCTCGGAAGATAACACCACCACAACCAACCGCAAAGAGTTTTCCACGCCTCCCCCGGCCAACAGCTGCGTGTCATGATTAGCGATTGGCAGCTGTTGAACCCAGAAGTCCTGACTCTGCTCTACCTCACTAAACCTCACACCCTTCCCTCCCACAGCCAGGGGTCGAATCCAGGACTCCTGACTCCCAAGCCCCACCCCATCTCGCCCCCAGACAGCAATGGCCAGCCAAGGAGGAAATCGGAACTCACCTGCAAGAGCAGAACGGAGTCAACGGAGGCAAAGTGGCCGTCGGCGAGGGAGAAGTACTCTGTCCTCCTGCCATCACAGGCCCAGTGCCTGAGATGCTCCTCTAGCTCCATGCAGGCAGCCGGCCAGTCGAAGTCCTCCTCTGCGTAGAAAGGAAGAGATTGCAAAGACCAGAGTGAGGGGTGTCCCGCTCTGGGCGGGGAGGGAATCTGGGGCTTCCAAAACTGCTGGGAGCTTTGATCCCAAAGCCACGCCCCATCCCCTGCACCAGGTCAAGGTGAGGCCGTGTAAAAATTGCTTTTTTCGGGGCAGTGGCTCTCAACCTTTCCAGGCTACTGTTCCCCTTTCAGGAGTCTGATTTGTCTTGGGTACCCCCAAGTTTCACCTCACATTTCATCTACTTGCTTACACAACCAGACATCAAAATGCAAAAGCGTCACAGCCGCGCTATTACTGAACAATTGCTTGCGTTCTCATTTTGATAAACCCATTGGAATGGAAGTATTGTACTTACATTTCAGTGTACAGTCTACAGAGCAGTAGAAACAAGGCTTGGTCTGGATGAAATTTTAGCTTGTCCTGACTTTGCTAGTCGTTTTTATGCCACCTGTTGTAAAACTAGGTAAATCTCTAGCTGAGCTGACGTACCTCCTGGAAGAGCTCCGCATATCCCCAGGGATACAAGTACCCCTGGCTAAGAACCACTGCTTTAGGGTCCGTAAAGCCTTCTCTTCCCAAGGACGAGGAAATGTCGCCTGTAGAGGCCCCAACGTGGCCCCTTTAAATAGATGGGCAGCAAAGCTAAGCCATAGCACTGCCGCCTGGGAGCATCCCAAACCACCTCCCACCCCAAGGAAGGGCGGGGGAGCTCCTGCCATTAGAGGTGAAGCCAAGGCAAAGGCTCACATAGTGAAGTCAGCTGCAAAGGAGGGAACAGAACTTAGGGGTCCTGATTCCTAGTGTCCCCCGCTCCATTGTAACCACCAGACCCCCTTCCGGAGCTGGAGACAGAACCCAGGAGTCCCAACACCCAGCCCCCTGCTCTGTTAGAGACAATTCTCATCCAGAGCTGGTGATAGGACCCTGGAGTTATCGTTCCCCTCCCCCCACAGCTCTAACTAGCAGCACCTAAATCTCAAGGTAGTAAAGTTAACTGAGGGACCTCTCTGAGGCCCATGAAACAGTGTTTGGTCCTACAGTAGAACCCAGGAGTCCTGGCCCTCAGCCCTTGTCTCTCCTCCAAGTCCCACCTCCAGTGAAGAAAGTCCAATGGAGATCTACCTTCCACCACTGGGTAACATCCACTGATCCTCTTCTGAAGGCGAATCCTCCAGGTCACTGGGTCCTGCACAATATCCCTGAGGGTCCGACAGACCAAGGGCAAGACCTCGAGAACAAACCTGGCTTCCAGGTAAGAGCAGATCTCCAGGATCAGCTCCAGAGGGAGGGCTAGCAGCCCAGAGGTCACGTTGTCGCTTGCTGGAGACTTCTTCAGCTCCAGAGGAGACCTGTGCTCCGATGCCTGGGCCCCGGGCCCCACAGGGAGTGACTTGGGAGGTGAGCACTGGGCCTTGTGGCGGGGCTGAGCAGAGCTGAGGACGCGGTCGATGTACTCCTGAGCCTGCGTGTCTGGATCAACCTTGTTCTCTGCGTCGGAGTCATTGTCGGAGCCTTGGGGGTCCTCAGAGGCGTTTGATGCCAGGTCCATGGCTGCAGAAGCAGTAGCGACAGTAAGAGTGACGAGCGCAGCATAGAAACAGCACATAGTATGTAGCCCGGAGCAGATCATAACATTGGCCATTCTACCCCACACATCCATCAGTCCACCAGTCCCTTTCATTCTGCCAGCCCATCCGGCAGCTGTATGTGATTAGCCCAGGGATGGAGTTTAAGGCCAGAAGTGATCATTAGCTCATCTGACCTGCCCTCCTGTAGATCACAGCCCATTCAGTGTCACCCAGCGACCCCAGTAACTTGTGTTTGGCTAAAGCATCTTTCAGAAAGACAACCCGACTGGAAGACAAGATGGAGAATCCACCACTTCCTTCAGAGTCTGTTCTAATGGTTAATCTTCCTCCCTGTTACAAATCGGTGTCTAATTTCTCATTTGAATGCGTCTGGCTTTAATTTCCAGCTGTTTGTTCCTGCTATCGTCCCTCTGGACCCACCACTGCATTCACCTGCTGTACCAGATCAGACCCGCAGCCCTATGTCCTCAGCTTCCCATCCTCTTGTCCTGCAGTTTTTTCCAAAATGGGGGGGGGGGTGAGAAGTGAGGACTGACAGACTTCTCAACTGTTCTCTAGAGTCTCAGCTTTCATAATTAATTAATTAACGTTTTCAGCTGTTGTGGGTGGGAAGAAAACCTTCAACACGTGCCCTGACTGTAACACTGTGGAGCGTGCGCTCATAACCCTGAGACGGGGCTGTTGCCCCGGGACCGACACAGCAACAGTGCCCGAGTTGGCAGAGAGCCTGAGCCCATCGCTCTGAGTGGAGGGGAGGTGTTTCATTCCAACAGGTTCTCTCAGATGCCCTCTCTGACAAAGCAGGAATTTTCTGTAATTTTTGTATGATTCCTATGTGTGCCTCAGCTGCCCTATGCATCTGCCTCACTACCCAGGGGAGGTAGGACACAGGGCTATCTGCTGTTTGGGGCCGATAAGGAGATACCAGGGAGGGATGTGATGTAACTGTCTGGGGTGGGATGAATGGGTCACTAAAGGACTGGCTGAAACTAAGCCCTCTCTATGGAGAAGCTGGAAAAACAACCCGAACCCCAAAGGCTAAACACTCACAGCTAACAACCAAGAAGGAGGAGGTTCCCCCTTCCCCAGCAAAGGCCTCCGCTAAAGAACAAAGGGGACAGGTGGCAGGGAGAAGGGCTGGCCTGGGGGAGCCAGGGAAGCTTTCACTTGGGGCTGACAAGGAGACCAAGACAGCGATGGATTCCACAGCAGTTTGGGTGATGGGCCCGGCTTGGCCAGGATGGCCCATGGTTTACCTTCGCCGCTGGGCACTGACCTAAGGACATTCAGATGCTGCAGCCAGGTAACTAACAAACAGTGACCTGCCTGTGTCGCTGGAGGAGTTCAGCACAGGCCACCCGCAGGAGACTGGCTGGGCTAGATTTGCCAGGGCCAGGCTTGGCTTCGCGTGGGGGGCCCTGGGCCTGGCTGGTACAGAGGGTGTCGCCCCCCCCGCAGAGACCTGGGGGCCCGGGCCTGGTATAGAGGGTGTGTCCCCCCCCGCAGAGACCTGGGGCCCTGGGCCCGGTACAGAGGGTGTCGCCCCCCCTGCAGAGACCTGGGGGCCCTGGGCCTGGTACACAGGGTGTCGCCCCCCCTGCAGAGACCTGGGAGCCCTGGGCCCGGTACACAGGGTGTGGCCCCCCCTGCACAGACCTGGGGGCCCTGGGCCCGGTATAGGGGGTCACCTCCTCCACCCCACAGAGACCTGGGGGCCCCGGGCCCGGTACAGGGGGTGTCGCCCCCCCCGCAGAGACCTGGGGGCCCCGGGCCCGGCACAGGGGGTGTCGCCCCCCCCCCGCAGAGACCTGGGGGCCCGGGCCTGGTATAGAGGGTGTGTTCCCCCCCCCCAGAGACCTGGGGGCCCCGGGCCCGGCACGGGGGGTGTCGCCCCCCCCGCAGAGACCTGGGGGCCCCGGGCCCGGTACGGGGGGGGGTGTCGCTCCCTCGGACCAGCCTGTCTCTGCCCCGCTCCCTTCTTACCCCGGGCCGGGGCCGCCCCGCTCCCCTCTGACAGCGGCCAGCGGGGCCCCGCCTCCTCTCACTCTCCACTTCCGGCGCGTCCACTCCCCACCGGCACAAACGAGGCAACTTCCGGCGCCTGGAGATGACGTCACACACTGAAGTACTCCTCCCCCGTCTCCCTGGTGGCTGCGATCACCCTACCGGCGGGGTTGTTTATAAACACCCCCCTCCCCGCCCGTGTCATGACGTCAAGGCATTAATGTGACATCATAGGCATGACATGACACTATTATGACATCACAGCATAAATGTCTCCCCCAGGCTTAGGCAGCAGCCTTCGTACCCCCCCTCCCAGCGACCCCTCCCGGGGCACCATGGCAGGAGCCAGGCCCCAGCTGGGCTCACTACAGCACCCAAGGGCCCCACCCCAGGTGCTTTGCGATATACCCCAGCTGGGTCTGCACTGCCAGAGTCTAGCCCAGACCCTCAGCCCAAGCCTTGCCTGTGGAGAGCAGTGGGAGAGGGACAACCCCCACCCTCGCAGGCAAGGAAGCACAGATCTAACACACCACACACCCCGGCGGTAACCAGTGAGTGGGCTGCTTGGCTGGCTTTCAAATCAATAAGCCACACAGGGAAGCATGACAGCACTGAAAGCAGCCACTGAGGCCAGCCTCGCAAAGCACCTCTGACCACAAGTTATCCTCATCGTCTAGAAGCAGAGAGCTTAAGTAACTTGTCCATTACCCTACCAGGCCAGGTACTGAAGCCAGGTCAGTGCATTTAAGCACACCCCTATGTTAATTCATTTTTTCCATTTGTTCTGTAAATCATCACACACCTTTACAAAGGAGGTATTTTTCCCACTTTACAGCTAGGGAAACTGAGGCCCAGTGAGAGGCAGTGACATGCCCAATATGAACTCCAGGCCTGTGCTAGAGCAAGGAATAGACACCACTGCAGGGCTATGACAAGTATGAAGAAACATGGCAGCGAGGAATGCAGACCACAACTCGTGGCAGACAATACAAAGCTGTATCAGTCAGCATTCTTCCCAGCGGATTCACTTGTACTGTATCAACATACAGCATGGAGATAAGGGACTGAGGGAGCACCCCGATCAAGTAAGTGGGGGAGGAGAGAATGGCAACATTTACAAATCCAGTATTTACATCAGAAAAAACATTGAGCCTAGACAGGGCTGTAGACTGGAGTCACATGAAATTTGCTTGTTTTTTGTTTAGTTGACAAAATTATACATAAAATGAGAAAAATCTCATTTCAGCAAGGTGCAAGCAGCGGCTTCAACACTAGGTACACTGTCACCATAGGAAACAGTACAGCACATTTACAAATATACAAATCCAGGATTAACAAAACAGGAGGCAGAAACTAGAAGCACTTATACAAAAAAAAAAATTTCAAGAGGCAGTCAGGTCAAGTAGCTTAAACTTCACTGTCCGAGAAAAGAGTTCACAGCCTTCTTTTGTCTTCCTACACTTTGGGAACTTAAAACACTTTAAAAAAAAACTGTTATAGATATGTATGTATATAGCAAGCTGGGATGCCACTTTACTTAGCAGTATAGTTCTCATTCATGCATTTAAAAAGATCACACCAGAACCCTGCTCTAATGGAAATCCATGTTTCATCCCACTCTGGAGGAGGAATGGAGGGAAAGGAAATGCTTTAAAATGAAGCATCAAAATGCAAAAGAGAAAAACATCTGATAGTTTCCCAGAGACCTGCTCAAGTCTTATACCAATAAAAAATAAAAATAAAAAAAGGAGGCTGAATTGAAGGAATGTATCTGTTTAGTTCCCCATCCCTTCCTTCCTCTAAGGTAGAGATGCACTTAGGGCTGAATGCTGCTTGAGTCTCTCCCCAGCACTCAAGATCTTCAGCGGGAGAGATGGGTGGGAGCAAGGCTAGGGGCTATGCCAGCCAGTGAAAGCAACAGTGGACACTAAGCCAGCCAGGCTGCCAGGCTCAAAATTTTGTGGTGCGAAGGCCTATTGGGATGTTTACCTGGTGAACTCCAGTGCAAAAACTTGGAGGGCGTTAAAAGTTTAAAAAAATAGAAAAAGGAAATGCTGAAAAATAACGAGGGAGGATGAAGGGAAAGGATCAGTGAAGCTTAAGTTACTGAGTGATCCCACAAACAAAGCCTTTCAATAGACACAGGTGCAGCATGACTGATCCTAGAGTGACCAACTGCTGCTTTAGTAAATGGTTCCCCGCCCCCTCCATGACATTGTCATGCCAAAAGGAGACAGTGGGTTCCTCACTGCAAGGTACTTTTGCAACAGGTGCAGCTGCAGCCTCGAGAAGGGTCAGACTTTCCACAGTTCAACCACAGGTTCGTCCTGCTGTCACCTGAGCGACTTTCAGTTTTTTTTAAAAAAGGAGTCAGAAAACAGAAATCCAGGAAGGAGTTGGTGAAGAGTTCTCCCCATCCTGCACTTGGAGAAAATCAGTGTCCCAGCGGCGCTCTCTTCTCAGGAGAACTGGAATTTCCCTTGGTGCATGTCACTTTGGGAAATGATTTCTCTTCATCCCACAGCTCAGTTGATTACAGACAGATCAAGCAGACTCAGACACTACCCGACAACTGGCAGCACCCCCCCCCCCCCAGTTATTCTTGCACCTTTAAAGGATTAAGTGTTCCCCTTTCTTTCCCCCACATACAGCTGCCTTCTGACTAGTGGCAAGTCAAAAAACACCGAGGCTGTTAAATGATGCTTTCACAGCACATTACCTCATTTACAGTTAAAAAGCTGTGGTTACATCAAGTCAAAAACTTTCAGCATAACCAACCCCTGATTTATTCATTTTTTTTTAAAAATAAACGGGGGACTAAAATTCATGGGAGTCTTGTCAAGACTCCAACTGAACATGTAGCAGAATTTATGGACTCGTCTTAAAAAGAAATCTGACTGTTGCCGACACAAAGCTACACTTCCATCCCCTCGGTGCTCCGCTATCTTGACTGCCCTCTCTTATTTTGTAAACTGAAGTGGCAGATGTGGCATAAACTCCATTAAGACAGAAAGCGTAATTAACCGTAATGAATGATGTTACTTGGGACCGAGTGCAGTACATGTCTCCCTGATCAGGTGCGCTATAAACCAGGTGAAGACGGGATGTCTCCCCTCTGCATGATACAACTGCATCATTTACAATCCCACCATAGTCACTTTCACCTCCCTCTGTCTGTAGCTGAAGGACAGATTAAGAGAATTCACTGCACTGTGTATTTTGATTTTTTTTGTTTTGTTTTTTATAAAAAACATGCTTCTCTGACGGTATTTATTACAAGGCCCCCTTCACAAAAGAAATCAACTGGATCTCGGCTCAGGAGGTCCTTACGGGTTGGGGTTTTTTTTGTGCAGTGCGTTCAGTAAACGCTGCCATGGAAACTATTTCAGAAAAGGTTTTTTTTCTTGCTGTTTTAAGTTTCTAGATGAAAAACGATTACACTTAATTATGGGCTACTCACAGGATTGCTAGTCTACTTCTGTCACCATGCAGTCTGGAAGAGGTGAGGAAAAGCTGATCTCAAACACCGGTGACTGGTACTATTTATACAGTAGTATAACCTTGTGTTTATTATAGTTTAACCCTTCCGTTCTCAACAGCTAGATTTTTAAACCATTAGAACTTTTTATCCAATTTTAGCTTTTTATTCATATCTTTGTTTTTAAAACCTAGCCTTTAAATGATTTTTTTTAAATTATTATTATTATTATTAGCTAGTCCTTTGCTATTATGGCCCTAGTTAGATCCCCTTCTCAGGAAGTGTTGCAGTTTAAGATCGCTCCCCTATTTCGGCCTGCGGCCAACCCCCACCCCATCCCCATCTACCAGAGATGACCCCTGAAAAAGGAGGAAAGAGCCCCTTTTCCCAATCGCTGAGATCCCCTGGTTGCTTGTTTGAATTGATCTCGGCGGTCCCCCCACTTTAAATTTCAGGAGATGGGAGGGAAGTCATTTTATGTCCCACAATGCTCCTCCCTTCCTCCCTAACCCCCCATTAACAGGGCTCTGCAACACCTGTGGACGAGTTCCCAGTAACCCTCCCAGCACATACAGGAACCTGGAGGAGAGATGAGAGAGAGGGCACCAGTTAGTCGAGGTTACACACCCACCCACCCACACCCACACACCCCTCTGAAAGGGACTCAGAATAGCTGCCGTCATTATTACACACAAGTCTTATCTGCCCTGCTTTTCCTGGAAGACTCTGGTAATGGGAAAACTAGCAGGTTATAGCATCACATGTGATGCAGAGGAGGATGAGATTTGTATCCAGGTTGGCTGAAACTTGTCATGATAACTCAAATGTCCAACCAACATGGTTAAAAATCCAACACCTCAGCTGGCGGGCAGACAGACCTCACAAGCCACAACCTAGACAGCCAAGGAGTCCTCCAGCAAAATTAAGACAGAAGAGATCTGATAAGCCCTGATGTTTTGAAGGCAAAACACAAAGGGCCAATCAGGCTGACTTCATATTCCCCTGCTTTGGGGCATCAGATCAGCTTTGCAAACTTTCCATCTGCTGTCTTTACTTGTCAAAACTCTTTGTTCCAGGTCAGAGGTTTTTTGGGGGAGGAGAAGAGAAATATTTAGGCCCAAGTTTTTTAAAACTCGGGTGCATTATAAATGAGACCTGATTCTCAGCATCCAGAAATCCCCAGCTTCAATGGAAGCTAACGGTCCGCAAGGATGAGGCCATTTTTATTTAAGTGGCTAAAGTCAGGCTCCTAAATCTGTATTTAAATTGACCTGTGTCTCTTTGCCCGCATGTTAAGGATGGGCAAATAGATTGTCTGGGCTGCTGAGTCTTCCTGAGTGTGCTGCCTCAGGGCTCACCATTTTTTTTACACTTCACACCTGTTTTGCTCAAAGACCTCAGCACCTCTGAGAGGAAAGTTGAGGTAATTGTCCTCGTTTCACAGTGTGGAAACTTGCATCAGGAGTCCTGAATCCCATTCTGCCACTCAGACAACACTGCCTCTCCACACTTCCCGGACACTAAACATCTGGTTTGCTTTTCACCAGTCCTATTCTTCTGACTATTAGAAACTGACATTTTGCCCGAGGATCTTAATAATAATAATAAATAATAGGAGATATACCAATCTCCTAGAACTGGAAAGGACCTTGAAAGGTCATCGAGTCCAGCCCCCTGCCTTCACTAGCAGGACCAAGTACTGATTTTTGCCCCAGATCCCTAAGTGGCCCCCTCATGGATTGAGCTCACAACCCTGGGTTTAGCAGGCCAGTGCTCAAACCACTGAGCTATCCCTCCCCCCACATAAGTCATCATAAGCTCCACCCTCTGCCCCAACGAGGGAGACATCACGCTTCCACTACAGATGGAGAAACTGAGGTACAGAGAGGAAGTGACCTGTCCAAGGATACGTTGCGTCAGCGGCAGACCCAGGGGCCTGCCAGCTCCCAGCCCTGTGCTCCATACCCTTCACCCGCCTGCCTTCCCGCCTAATCTCTCTTCTCTCCATCATCAACTTCTCACCACGTTAACACTTGAACCCTATTTGCGGGGGGACAAAGAGGGGCAATGAGTGGTTTTAGCCCAGGATAATGGGAACTAAAAGTCTACGCCCCCCCCCCCCCCCCCAGCTGATCCATCAGAACCAGCCACGGTCCCCCGTGTCCAAACTCACCTAGTTCGGTTTCTCTGCGCTGCCTAGACCCCGTAGAACGCAGCTAGCCTCTCCTTCAGCAGAGGCGGGAACTGCTCCGAGAACTGCTGCCAGTTCTCCTCGCCGACTTGGTCTTTGAAGCCATGAAGAATCTGAGGAGGAAGAGCAGCGAGATGGGAGTGCCCAAGCTCGTGCGTGCGCAGGGGAGGTGGAAATACAGGCGCGTGGCTATGCCTACAGCCCTGTTACTGCGAGAATCCTGGGAGTTAGAGGAAGATGAACAGCTCCCCCCACGCTCCGGGCGCTGCAGAGGGAAGAGGTGGACTCTTCCACTTGGGCGCTGCAGACGGGCCAGCGCTGCGATCCGCTGACACTAACCCAATAGCTGCAGGGATTCGTGCTGTTAAGGCCAAACAACAAATCCAGCCAACGCTGGCGGTTCCAAGCTCCAAGGGCTGCCTGACGGCCGCTGCAGCTGAACATGCTCAACGGGGCCCAGAAGCTGCCAGTGTTTAGTAATGCTTATCGCCCGCACAACCGACACGATGACAGTGTCACACCGCAGACGGAGGCCTCTGAGCGTTACAATACGCACCAAGCCTCACCACCACCCTACAGGAGATGGGATCCCCAGTTTATAGATGGGGAAACGGAGGCACAGAGCGCTGAAGCAGCAGAGCTGGAAAGACCCCATTCCCCGCCCAAAGCCATGAAAAGAACCCAGGAGTCCTGATCTCCCCAGCTCTAGCCATTGCACAGCGCTCCCTCTCAGTCAGCGAATAAATGGAGCTAGAGACCAGGCCCATCAATTCACCTGCTTGCGATGACAAGGAAGCCCCTCACCACTCAAAAGCTCAGAAAGAGCCACCGCGCCACCGCCCCTCCCGCCCCGGTATTGGTCTGCATAGTTGATCCATAACTGGACTGAGGGCTCAGCTGTGTGAGGTCTCTCTTGCCCCCCCCCACCCCCCTTACGACGCGCGACTTACCTTATAAAACATGTCCCTCAGGTCATCCTTAGGGCTCACCCACGAAGCAACAGCGTCGCAGAAGAAAATAAAGTCCTGGAACAGGATAAAGGCGCTTGGGAAAGAGCCGACCCAGACCCCAGCGCAGCGTGAATCAAGAGTCCCACGTTAGGGCCAGGCAGGACCTTTCGATCCAGTCTGATTTCCTGCAGAACAGAGGCCAGGGAACCTCGCCCAGCAATTCCTGTAGCAAGCCCAGCGCTTCTGGAGGAGCTACAGCAAATCTTCGCAGGGAGACTCTCTTTTTAAAGTGCTGCTCAACCTTAACGACAGCGGCACCAATTCCACTCGAATACCAGCCTTGACTTGAAGACCGCGAATGATGGAAAATCCACCATGCCCCTAGGTAAGTTGCTCCAGTGGTTAATTATTCTACGCTTAAAATATCGCCCCTATTTCTAGTCTGAATTTTTCTAGATGCAGCTTCCGGCCATTGGCTCTTGTTAGGCCTTTTCCCGCTAGATTAAAGAGCTGGGTTTATGGTGTGACGCGACACCTGTCTGATATCAAAGCAAAGCAGGGTCAGGGCTTAACAAGGCAAATCCCAGGCTGTTGCAGGGAGAGGCGCGAGTGGCTTGGGAGGGGGCACTCTTCCTTCGGTCGGTGCTACCCCCCATGCAGCTCTGCAGGGCACTATGCTGCAGGGTCAGAGACTCAGTAGGGGGCACTCTCCCCTTGAAATCAGTACAGACCCCAATACCCCACTGCAGCACTAGGGGGCACTGTGCGATGGGGAGCGGGGTGGGTGACTGTCAGGGCCCCACTCCTGGAGTCAGTGCAGACACTAATGCTCCAGTGCAGGGTGACAGTCCTGCGGCCATGGGGGTTGTGTGGAGGGAGATCCAGCTGGCCACCACGCAGCCCTAGAGAACGGCTGAAGTGCTGTTACCTGCACGACTCCGCCGGGATTCACCCCGATCATCATGCAGATGCCGCGGAAGGCAGAGTCCTTCTCTTCGTTATCACGGATGTTCCGCAGAGACGTACACCTGGAAGGCAGAGCACACCCCACAATCAGTGCTGGAGGGGCTGGGCAGACAGCAGGGAGGGGGACCATTGGGCTGAACAGCTGCACATCCAGCAATGCCAGTGCACTGGTGCAACCACAGCTAGGAAGATGAGCCCATGGCAGTCGAGCCCAAGAACCAGAGCTAAGTCACTCCCTAGTATAGTAGAATTAGGACCTGGGGATCCCTGGTGTTAGTGCAGAGACACCCCCATGCCAGTATTAGCTTCTCATCCTTCTGTCACTAGATGCTTGACAAATGGCTCTCCCCCAGGCTCAATGGCAGCGCGGGGATTAGAACCCAAACGCCCAGTCCAGTACCTCTCCATTGGCCCATCCTGCCTCCCTCCCCTCTCAGCAACTCATCTGAGGTTTCAGATACTGCGATAACTCCGGGCCTTTTTTTCCTGGGTCGCTGAAAGCCGGCTCTGTGTTGGGCAGGGGGAGATCGTTCAGCCGTTTCACGGGGGAGGGATAGCTCAGTGGTTTGAGCACTGGCCTGCTAAACCCAGGGTTGAGAGTTCAATCCTTGAGGGGGCCATTTAGGGATCTGGGGCAAAAATCTGTCTGGGGATCGGTCCTGCATTGAGCAGGGGGGGTTGGACTAGATACCTCCTGAGGTCCCTTCCAACCTGAAATTCTGTGATTCTATACTTGGCCTCACTCGCCTGCTGGGGCCCACCTGTTACGCTGGAGTTCATGCAGTTACGCTGAGCTCTGGCATCCTTGTCAGCACACTGCAGCGTTAACAGATTAAAAACCCACCAGGAGGGTACTTTTTAAACAGGACACTGAACTAGCTGGAGTCCAACTCCCCCCCAAACTCCTGTAAGATCCCAACTAGGGGTGGGTGGAGTTTGGAGTCCCTATTAAACGTACCCAGCGCTGCACTGCAGATGAGGCAGAGCTTATCTCTAGAGAAATCGGAGCTGCAGGCTCCCTGGGAAAGGACTCTGTTGCTCCTGTTCCCAGCCTTTGTTTATGGAAACAAGCCCCGGGTTGTATTCTCTTTGCTCAGGGGAATAATTTAGTCAGAGAAATGCAGGACATCTGTGGTGGGCCCCCCAGGAAAGAAGCTTGCTCAGGTACGGAGAACCTCTCCCTGGTGTGGGATGGCGCATTGAGTTTCACCAAACCTTTTTGAGCAGCTGTTGTGTGCAAGGAGCACCTGATCCTGAGACTCAGGAAAGAGCACCACAGGGAGTGGGGGGTGGGGTCTGAAATTATTTCTGAAGTCTGGCAAATCCGCCCCCCCTCAGAGAAGATGGAGGGTGAAGCTCCATCCACACTGAGATACAGAGTCATGCAATACACAGCCCGCACAGATGGCAGGTAAGTGTCACACCCCCACAGAGCAGGCCCAGGTCTGGGTATGTCAAATGCTATGTCAGGTAGTTTCATGGCCCCGGTTGCTGTAGTATCTGAGAACCCTGTTTATCCTCACAACTGAGACAGGGCAGTGCCACTATCCAGATGGGGAAACTGAGGCAGAGACACTGGGTGACTCGTCTAAGGTCAGAGGAAGTCAGTGGCAGAGCAGGGTCCTTGATTCAGGTCCCACTGAATCCCCATTTCAAGCACAGACAGGCATGAGTGCTGCCCCAGTTCACCCAGCTCCATCCTACGGGCAGGGTCTCATCTGGAAGTTACCCAAAAAACCCCACTCCCACAGCTGCACTGGGCAGTATGGGCTTGGGGCTTTAGGATCCCAGAATGCACTGGTGCAAAGAGCTTGGCAGAAGAGCCTGGGCCACTGGAAGCTTCTTGCCAAGATGTCCGTCAGGCCGTGCTGCCCCTTGGAACAGACCATCTCCCCCCAGGCAGCAGCCACGAACCCTTCAGCCAAACCCCTGTTCTCTACCAAACGCTCTATTTCCGCCTCTCCCACTGCGGTTTCACTAACCAGGGTCTGATAAACTGCTGTAGCATCGGCGCGACCTCTTGAGGGCAAACGTAACCCAGGCGTCCGATGGTGATGGCTGGAAGAGAGACAACATGACGGATCTGAGCAGCGAGTACGTCCGGAGGATGCGGCACACACCAAGAGAAGCAACTAGGGGACTGGGACAGCGAAACGCTTTTCCCCTCTCGAGCAGCCAGGTCAGGCCCGGCCAAGCGAGCTGATAAGCCATTTGGTAGCACTGGTCCAGTTCCTCCACCCACTTCGTAGCTGCCCCGTTTTGCTGCCAGCCTCAGCAGCGAAACAGAGAACTGGACGGCCAAAGACCGACCTCCCATCTCGGCCAGTGGATGCCCTCCAGGGCGGAGCGGATGCCCAGAGGCAGGAGCTGGTGTTTGGGAAGCTTGCCCTGCTGCTGTCAGGACTGTACCTGTAGATTTTGGCTGTCGACTGGTTTCTTTCACCAGGCTCAAGGTCCCTACCGCAGGGAAACCACCTGTAGGAAGTGGGTCTACCCCCTAAAAGGCCCAGGGACCAGCTGTTGCAGGGCAGAGCTCCTTTAAGAACAGGTGCTTGAGTGTGATTCTGGGCTGGGGGACAGGCCAGCAGCCCCACCCCCCATTTAAGGGGTGGCAGCAGGGAGTGCAGCTCCTCCACATCCCCCCTATTGACTCCCATTTAGACACATTTCCAGCCGATGGCAAATCGGTGTCTCCCTGGCCAGGCCCTGTTCCCACCGGCGTCCAAGCCAGTTTCGCTCTTGGGAGCGGGATTCCCTCCAATCACTGCAGTCCCTCACATGCGCAGAGCCAGAGGTTGGGGATGACATGCTAGGGGTCCCCAACTCACCTGTGTTCTCCAGCAGCGTTTTGGGGGTGTTTGGCCGGTTGATAATCTCCACGAGGTTGTTCAGGACCATCTGGACGTACGGCTGCATTTCCGCCCCTGCCGGGAAGGAGAGGGCTGTCAGCTCCATCTTTGAGGTGGCTCATTACGCTTCCCCCTAGGGCGGATCTCAGTGAATGAATATTCATTCACAGCCCCTCTGAGGGGCAGATCGGGATTAGCGCCACTGCAGACGGGGAAACCGAGGCACGGATAAGGAAATGTCCGAGATCAAAGAGTGGCAGACTAGACAAGGCCTAGACTAGGAGTAGAACCCAGGAGTCCTGACTTCAGCCCCCCTCCCCAGGCTGCACACACAATGCCAGAGCCCCGACCCATTGCACGAGGTGGGATCTCCACCTCTCTGTGGTGCGGGGACTGATCTACCACCAAACGCCGGCGTTACTGGAACCAAAGCAAGCTGCGATGCAGCTCCCACCAGCGCCCCTGGCTCACGAAGATCAGCGCAGCCCACCCAGCCCCAACACCTGCCGGTTCTAACTTCGAGGCACTAGACACCCCTAGCGCTCACCACCTCTCCCCCCGAGGATTTGTGCTGGTCACGACCCTCTCGTCGACGCAGCGCAGTCGTCTCTAACAGCCCTGGTGTGGGAGGGAGAGAGCAGCAGAGGCCAGTGCCAGGCTGGCTGGTTCTCGGCACGCTTACCCATCTGCATGCAGATCTCCCCAATGGCCCAGGTCGCGTTATTACACACCGAGATGAACTCCGGGTTCAGGTTGGTGCCCAGGATGGGCATGAACTCAGCTGAGCAGAGAGGAAGAGGAAGGACACAGGGTTAGCGCTGTAGAGGCTGCAGGTGGGGCACATACCATCTAAGGTGTTGTACTGCCCCACCCATCACCGTAGTATCTGGGCACTTCCTAGGTAAAGTCAATAGCAGCAGCAAAGCCCTTGGTTGGCTTCATGGAGTCTCTGGCTCTTCTCGGGACCAGCACGGTATGAAGAGGCCTACAGACAAGCCAGTTCTTCCTCCACGTGGTACTGGCTGGAGCCCATACCTGAGACTGGGGCCTCATGGTGCCTGGAGCTACCCAAATACAGAGTGAGACCATCCCTGCCCCCCAAGAGCTCGCAGGCTGGACAAAGGAAAGGCTCCTCACCCCCATTTTACAGAAGGGAAAACTGAGGCCCGTAAGCTATTTAATGACTTGCCCGAAGTCATACAGGAAACCTGTGCCAGAGCTGGGATTGAACCCAGCATCTCCCATGTCCCAGCCCCGCTCCCCTCTCTGCCGTTCGCTCTGGATCAGACAGTATGAATACTTTGATGGTCATAGCAAGAGCTCTGCCTGACGAACTTCTCCATCACTTCCAGAGGCAAGCAGGCCCCCGTGACCACAGCAGCGAAGTGAGGGATCGGCACAGGGACCTACCGATACAGGGCTTGACGTGCATGAAGCAGGCTTTGGTGAGGTCTCCCAGGAGGGCGAAGGAGCTCTGCCGAACCTCCGGCATGGTGTCCTGCACGGAGCAACAGCGAAGGGTTAGACTGGGAGTGAGTCAGCCGCCCAGGGACACAGCTGTTCACCCAGGGTCCGGAGCCGGCTCACCTGCATGCACTGGAAGAGCAGCGTCATGATGTTGCTTCTGGCCACCAGCTGCTCCACGTGGCACCCTAAGCCCTCCGCCAAGCCGCTCAGCAGATCCAGGGCCACGATCATGAAGTCTTTGTCGGGGGCCTCGTACTGGTCCGGTTGCTGATTGTACATCTGATCGGGAGAGGGGTTAAAGGGGTTAAAGTCTTTTACCGAGGGGAACCCCCCACCCCCGAAACACCCTCAGCTCGGAGCCCTACGTGCTCCAGGGGGAAGCGGGGGGCAGCTGTGCTTGTGGCTACGGCACTGGATTCGTGCTCAGGAGACCCAGATTCAATTCCCAGCACGTCGCTCCCCCTCCCGGGTCCCATCTGTAAATTGGGGAGAAAGATGCGTCCTTTGTCTTGTCTATTTCAATCCCAGGCGCTTTGGGACAGGCTCAGCTCTTAGTGGGTGTCCCAACGGCTCCCGACAACGGGGCGCCGCCTGCACTCAATAATATATGGAGATATACTTATCTCCTAGAACTGGAAGGGACCCCGAAAGGTCATTGAGTCCAGCCCCCTGCCTTCACTAGCAGGACCAAGTACGGATTTTTTGCCCCAGATCCCTAAATGGCCCCCTCAAGGATTGAACTCACAACCCTGGGTTTAGCAGGCCAATGCTCAAACCACTGAGCTACCCCTCCCCAATGCTCGATGCTCCCAGGCACTAGTGCAAGACGAAGGACAACGGCCCAAGTTCCCGTCTCACCTGCCGCGAGGAGTCCAGCACTTACCATGGCCTGCGCCAGCGTTTTCTGCACCAGCGTCACGCAGCGCTGGTAGACGGGTTCACAGTACGGAAGGA
Source organism: Mauremys mutica (assembly GCF_020497125.1). Taxonomy (NCBI): domain Eukaryota; kingdom Metazoa; phylum Chordata; order Testudines; family Geoemydidae; genus Mauremys; species Mauremys mutica. The sequence goes on from NC_059091.1 coordinate 26,491,634, forward strand.
AGCCACTCTGGAGAGCGGTTGCTACAGACGACAAGCACTGGAGAGAGACACACGACATCTCAGCGAAGACGTTCAGAGGGGTCCGGCAGACCCAAGTCCTCCTTTTATCCCGATCTCACACAGGTCTGTATCCTTCCGATCCCACCTCTCCCCCGGCTATGCCACCACAACAACAACTCAGGCATCAGCTGCTGCTGAAGATGGGAGACCATGATACACAACCCTATCTCCCAGCATGCTCTCTCCCGCCCGTTTCTCACAGTCACTCACTTCTAACAGAGGGAAGAGATCCTTGTCCTCATCCTTCAGTTCATTCCACTTCTGGATCAGAGGGGGCATCAGCTTCTGAATATACTCCTAAAGGAGGGAGGCAGGAAAACAGACCAGTGTTATCACGGGTGGGGGTTACACTACGGTCTAGCATGGATACTTTTATATATACCCTCCCCAGCCCCGCATCACCATCCGATCCGAGTACATCGCACTCTGTAGGGCTGTGCTCATCCGCATTTTATAGTTGGGGAACTGAGGCACGGAGAGGCTAAGTGCCCACGGTCTCATGGGAAGTCTGTGGCGGAGTTAGGAATGGAACCCAGGTCCCCACGCCCCAGGCTAGCGTGCTAACCACTGCACCATCCCTCTCCAGCACTCTCAGCTCAGCCCAGAACTCTCAGAACGCCAATAAAACAGTCCACACACTGCTTCAGGATTCAAATGTTCTTCCTTCATCATTGTTCCTGGGTGCGGAGCTGCGTGGAGAAGGCACCAAGGGAACCTGGTAACGCAGCCGCAGCGGCTGCTGACAAGAAAGCGCTGCACTGCGCAGCTACTGGTACTCACTCCACCCACGCCAACTGCTAGCCCCTCGGCAGCAGCAAGTGTGTAAGGGCAAGGAATGGAGGGGTCAGCAGACACCAGGGGAAGCAGCCATGGTGCTGTATTACCGTCCCGCTGTGCGGGGGAAGGAGGCTGCAGCGGTGCGGTAGCACCGGCGCCCTGGCAGTCAGTCGGCTGGAGGCGGCACATACCGGCTGGTTTAGGTGGTGTCCCACGGAATCGGCGAGGGTGCCAATTGCATCGTACAGGATCAGCAGGTTCTTGTGCTGGTATTTCCCAAAGGCAAAGACCAGGGTGTCCAGGATGAAGCTGAGGTAGGGGACCAGCTCCGTGCAAGCCTCCTCCTCCAGGGTTGCAAAGGCGCTGGGAATGGGGGTGGGGTGGGGGAACAACAAGCAGCAGCATTAGCCCAAACGAAGAGAACCTGACGGGACCCAGGAAGCAGCACGAAGCCAGCGGCAGACTCAGCAGAGGGCAGCCAGGCAAGTCCAATTCAGAAAGCAGACGAAACCCACTTTGTTTTCCCTCTTGTAATAAAACCACCCACGAAGCAGCTCATTCGGGCCACCATGAGCTGGCTCCCCACAACCCACGATACCCACCCCAACCGCTGGCTTTGACCAGAAGCACCGGGCCGTCTCCCCACCCCATGGTAATTCTCTGGATCAGATTAAACTACAGTCAGTCATGGTTAAGATCAAACTTCAAGTTCCTCATCACGTCCAGAGAAAAGCATCGCGGGAGATGGGGAAGATCCAGCTCGAGCAGCGACCATGTCTCAAGCCAGGCCTCACATCCAGGCAGACCGTGGATGTTGGGGAGGATGGTTCGATGAGAGATGGTTCCTGCTCTCCTCAGTTCACCTGCTGTAGCGGCGACACAGGCACCAGTGGCTGGTACTGGGAAGCTGACGCTAGCTGACTACAGATGCTGGTTAAGAACAGTGCCTTGCGTGGCCACTGGCAAACCTTTGCCGATATCCCAGGGGCACCATAAGGGTGCGTGATTCAGGATTAAAGAAGCTGGGGACTGCAGCTGCGGAAGCGGAAATCTGATCACAGGCCTGTCCTTAGCATGGGAAAACCTCTTGGCACTGGTCTGCAACTGCTTCGGTTCCCCCGCCCCAACACCGCCCCATACCCCCAGGTACCTGCAGGCTGCCTCCTGCACCCTCTTGTTGCTGTCGAGGATGCGTTTGAGCAGCTCCGTCATCAGCGGCTTGAGGTGCATGTCGGGGGGCTGGCTCACCACCCAGTGGGCGTAGCGGCTGAGGGTCCAGCAGGCGATGGAGCGCACCAGGGCCTTCTTGTCCGAGAGGCACTGGATGAGGTGCGGGATGAGCTCGGGGAGGTAGGGCACCATGCCCTGCATGCAGCCTGAGAGAGGGGGTACAAGGGAGGCCCCTCTAGTCTCTATTGGACTGTTCAGCCACGGCTCCCTCTAGCGATGCTCCTAGGTACTGCTGGGCCTAGCCCCGCAGTCAGAGCGAGGACACTCACTACCCCTGATCCCCATCTCATAGGGGTCTCTGGGAGGATCAGCGGCTGGGACACAACCCTCTTAGCCTTTTTCTTCTTAAAATAAGCCAATCATGTGCCACAAGTTCCTCAGTCCCAAAGCACCTGAGGCAGGTGGCAGGAAATACCAGCGCCAGTGGACCTGGGCACAGGCCAGGGTTCAGTTACAAGCCCCAGAAACCTCTGGGGCTCATTGCCACAGGATGCCACTGAAGCCAAGAACCTAGCAAGAGTCAAAGAGGGGTTGGATGTTTCTATGGATAACAAGGATAGCCAGAGCAGTCACTAACAAAGCACTGGAAGGACATAATGCCGCACGCTTTGTGGTTTAAGCTCATGTGATAATTAGGGGTCACGAGACCTCCATTGGGGGGAATTACCCCACATCTGCTCCTGCAGGGCTCTTATGCCCCCACCCTGTACAGCACTGCACACTAGATCGGTTATGTGGCCTCCCCACCACCAAGCATCGATGCGGATGTGATCCATCGCCGCAGCTCCCACGCACGGCACTTACCTTCAGCGATGGCCCCCAGGACTAGAATCCCAGACTCTTTGATGACCCACTCGGGGTGGAAGAGCAGCCCCTTGAGCAGCGGGAGGAGGTGCGGGAGGAGCTCGTCTCGGAACACGTTGGCCAGGACATCCAGGGCCGCGGCTGAACACTTCCCTGTGGGGAGGGAGATATGGTCGTTATTTATATTATGGCACAGCCAAGAGGCCCCGACCCCAGCTCGGGGCCCTGCTGCGCCAGGTGCTGCACACACAATCCAGACTGTCCCCAGCAGGCAGCACTTAGGACACCTGGCTTTTCCAGGCAGGGTGAGGACACTGCCAGACTATGGCCGACGTCTTGCTACGGTGTCACCCGACCATCCCCTAACGTTACATCGACAACGCTCTGCCCAAACCAGACCTGGGCGCGAGCCCGGCCCCTCCCGACCTACTCAGGTTCCAGTCCGACAGCGTGTCGTCGTCGTCGTCCTCATCCTCCCCGTCCTCGTCATCCTGCGTCCGGTCTTCCTCGTGCTGCAGGGTGACGGTGCGCGACTTGTGGAAGCGGGGCTTGATGTCCTGCTCACTGTCCGGGATGGCCTCGTCCTCTTCCACATCACCCTGGGGCGACAGAGAGCGGTTCGGATTTGGCACACAGCCGTAAGACAGTTCTCAGCGTGGGGCGCTCCAGAGAGCAGCTGCTAGCGACCCTCCGCCCTTCCCCTTAAACAAGAACCACAGTCGGACTCCAACAGGCGTCTGGGAGTCCAGCTACACCGCAGCTGGAGCTGTAATTTCCAGCCCGGAGAGACGTACCTGTGCTAGCTCTGATCAGGCTAGAGCACTTCAAATAGCAGCACAGTCGCAGCGGTTCAGGCTAAGCACCCCGAGCATGATTCCGTCAGACCCCGGATGCATACTCAGCCAGCAAGCCCACCGTGACTACACGTCTGTCTTTAGCGTGCCAGTTTGATCGGAGCAAGCGCGGGTGCATCTCCCCGAGCTGGAAATGCCGTGTCCCGCTGCAGTATAACCGTACCCAAAGATACACAGCCTGGGAATTCACATATACCCCCACCGCACGGCTTGCGCCGCGATGTTCCTTAAGTGCTTTGGGGAAATTTTGGGAGCGACTCAGGCGCTCACCTGCCTTTGAAATTCACCCCCGTGGCTTCGCAGCACGCTGCTCAGGCCCTCATGCCACATGCATCTGCTCTGCGTATTGAGCTTCTGTCAACCCTCTCTCTCTAGAGGGAAGGCGTTGGCACCCAACCAGAAAGCACCCCCTGCCCCGCTGTTGAGAAGCGGAGGGTTCAGCCACCGTGAGGACGTCTCATTGGTAGCTCTCAAAGCATTGCGGTATCATTATCCCATTTTACAAGGGGGAAAACTGAGGCACAGAGAAGGGAGGGACTTGCCCCAGGTCACCTAGCGCACCAGTGGTGGAACTGGGAATTGATTCCAGCTCTCCTGAGTCCCAGTTCCCTGTGCTACCCTCCACTAGAAACGAGGGGCTGTGGGGCCAAGTCTCGGGGTTCTCGCAGGCACAGTTTTGCAGAGATCTCGCAGCAGTACGGGACGCCTGGCCCCTGCTAAGGCCATGCCTGTACCTAACATGCTCCTGTTTTAGATCCCGGTCCCGCCTCCTTGGATCAGACAGTATGAATACAACCACCATCATTGTCATCAGGTTGGAAATTATGCATCACTTCCAGGAGGTCATGAACCGGTACCTCTCCCTCACCTGAACCTATGACCTACAATATTGCTAGAGGCCCTCTTCCTTACTAGGTGTATTACGGTAGCACCCCAGGAGCAAGGCCTCGTTTTGAAGACACAGTGCCTGCCCCAGACAGCTTTCACACGAAACAGAAAGCACTATTCCCACTGCACAGATGGGGAAACTGAGGCGTACAGAGATTAAGTGACATGCCCAAGGTCACACCGGGGAGTCTGTGGCAGAGCCGAGACTAGAACCCGGGTCCCAGTGCAGCAGCTTTCACACGAAACAGAAAGCACTATTCCCACTGCACAGATGGGGAAACTGAGGCATACAAAGATTAAGTGACATGCCCAAGGTCACAACGGGGAGTCTGTGGCAGAGCTGAGACCAGAACCTGGGTCCCAGTGCAGCACCTTACCTGCCAGCCCATCCTCCCTCTAGGAAGGATCCCATGGAACAGGGAGCTTCACTGCCAGCAATTCACAGACAGCTGCAAGGCTCCCCTTTCAATAAGCGTGTGTACCCTCTACCCAGGGTACAGCAAGCCACGCTTCACTCCTAACACCCACCTCACCATGCCTCAGAAGCTGGATCTCAGTCTGGCCCACTCCTGACCGTGCCACAAGAGGGGGCTAAGTAGTGCCAGTGGGGCGGGGAGGTGTGTGACTTGAGGTGACAGTCAATCTCAGGAGGGGATTGAGACCTGGGAACTAGCTTTACTCAGGCTACCCAACGGCCACAGTGTCCAGTAACAAAGACTCAGGTACTAATATTATATATTACGGTAGCACCTAAGAGCCCCACTCATGGACCAGGATCCTATTGTGTTGGGTGGTGTGCAAACAGACCAAGGAGACAGTGCCTGCCCCACAGAGCTCTCAACCCAAGCTGAGTAATGCTGAACGCTTTGCTACACTGCAAACACAAATGCCCCAATAAATCAATACGGCTGGTAGGCAGCTCATTAAAACAGAGAGAGATTCTCTTTTGATTTGCAAACAATGTTCTAGGTAACTTGGAGGCAGATACAGCTCCCTGCCCTTTGAAGGGATGATTTGAGAAGAGAATTTCACACACGGCAGGTTTCAGGTTATCGTATTTAGCAAGCATTAGTCCCATTTTACAGCCAGGAAGGACTAAGGCAAAGAGAAAGGAAGGAACATGGCCGAGGCCACAGGAGGAATCAGTGTCAGAGCTGGGATAGGAACACAGGCATCCTGGCTGTCCCAAGTGCACCCCCACCCGTTTGCATCGACAGACACGTACCTTTAGCAATATGATATCGATTTCAGAGTATTTCATTCCATTCACCAAGATCGGAATCAATCTGTCAAGAGGAGGGGGAATAAGGGTGGATTCAAAAATCAAGGTCTGAGTAGAGGGAGGCAGAAATCAGAGTGGGGAAGGTGCCTATAACCAGCCAGTGCTAGAGAACAAAGGGGACAACCAAGCGAGTTGTTTTGTCTTCTAAATGCCTCCAATTGTTGGACCGCTTGCAACGAGCCAAGAGCTACAGGCTGAATCTGCTTGTGCAGAGGCCTCCGAGCCAACAGCTGGACAGACTCTTCCATTGACCTACCACGGTTTACTCCAGGGGTTACGACTCCATAGCTGTCTCTCTCAAGAGCGTGGGTTTTTCACACCCGAGAGACGTAGCCGTGCCAACGTAGGTTTCCAGCACAGATCAGCCCTGAGCAATAACCAGTGTCCAACCCCCTGTGCAGGCTTATCCAATACTTGGAGCTATGCAGTCCGCTCTCAGTGGCTTCTGCCCATTTTACAGACCAGCAAACAGAAGCGGCTAGCCCTTGCTGAAAATCAGTGGTGGAGCGGAAAAGAACCCAGGAGTCCTGACTCCCAGCCCCCACCACACTAACCACTCAACCGCATTCCCTCCCCAGAGCTAGAGACTGAATCCAGGAGTCCTGACTCCAGGCGCCCAATGCACTAGCCCATAAATCATCTTCAATTATTTTAGTTAAAAAAAACCCAAACCCTCTTCGCACTAAACGTTCCTTCTTTTAAAATAGAAGGAAGTGAATTTTATGGTGTCTGCACATTGCATGGAACCCAGGCGTCCTGACTTCCAGTCCCCTGCTCTAAACCTCTAGGTCACCCCCTGAGTTGGGAATAGAACCCAGGAGTCCTGACTCCCAGCCCTGTGCTCGGTCCATCGCCCCTAACCGGGGAGCCTTAGCAAGGCTGCTGATCAGTGTAAGCCCAGGGTGTGGGTGAAGGCACAGATCAGGCACTGAAGCAGCACCAGGGCACTCAGTCCTTGAGTGGATTAATTACCAGCTCTCAACGCCCCCCCAAGTAAAAAGACCCTACTAACCTCGTAAGGCTGAAGCAATAAACCAACGAGACACACGCAAGCTCAGCTAAGACCCAGACGAGCCATGGTCAGCTTGACAGCCGGTTCTACTTCCGGTCTGGCGAGCTCACGCGCCCACCGCTTACTAGTAAGAGCGGCAGCAAAGCTGAACTGGCAGCAGGAAGGAATGCGGGCCTGGCCTTAATCTGACCACCTGTATCACAGCTCAGAGCACCTCACCCAGCCATCCCCGTACTTAGCCCAATCTCCAGCCCCTCCATCAGCAGGGGAGCAAACACCCTCAAAAGCAGCAGTATTCGCCTGTCCTTCCCTAGCGTGCCTCCAGGGTCGCTTAGCCCAGCTCTCTGAACCAGTCACCCCTTACTGGCTGCAGCGGCAGCCCCACCAGGCTTCCTGACGCTTCCCCAGCTTGTACAGAAGCAAGGCTACTCACTGCACCAGATGCGAGGACAGCACCTCTTTGCAGATGGGCTGCTCGGCCAGCGTCAACCAGAACTCGCAGGCTTCCAAGGCCACATTCTCGTCGTTGTCCTGGGTCCTCTGCAGCATGTACTGGGGAGAAGAGCAGCGCTGGTAAAACGCCAGCTTCAGGACAGGCCGGTGGTGCAGCAGCTACGGGCTCAGCTCCCCCTGCCCGCGCTTTGTTTCGCCCGCCGTGCAAGGAGAACCTCATGCTCTTGGCTCCAATAACCCAACCAGCCCGAAGATGGAGCTTGATACGTTTCGGAACGTTATTTGCCATGACCGCCCGGGGGTGGCCTGCGGTAGCAGGAGACTGTAGTCAATGACCCAGGAGGTCCCCAACAGTCCTACGTGCTGAAATGCCAGGAGGTGGACCAACCTGGCCGATCCCAACCTATGCAGGACTCAGCATAGTTCACCCTGAGTCGCCATGAAACCTGATGCTCGGGGGCACAATCTATGGGGCATTAACCAACACCCCAAAGCTCTGTAATCAAGCCAGCATCACATCTCCGGGTAGGGGCAGTCACCCGCGTCCTGACCGAATGCCAACTGGGGGGAACTGCCTTTAAAACACAGGTGTGAAATTGGATGCTGTTGACCCTCGGCAAACCGACAGCCTAATGCAGCGGCTCTCAAACTGTTTTACTGGTGACCCCTTTCACATCGCAAGACTCTGAGTGCGACCCCCCCTTTATAAATTAAACACACCTTTTTAAAAATATATTCAACACCATCATAAATGCTGGAGGCAAAGCGGGGTTTGGGGTGGAGGCTGACAGCTCGCGACCCCCTGAGGGGTCCCGACCCCCAGTGTGAGGTACCCTGGCCTAATGCATCAAGCACGAGAGCAGGAAGAGGGCGTGATCCCTACCTCAGAGGTTCTACCAGGGAAGCCCGGCTTCCTGGACTCATCTGGGCACAAGAGCAAACCCAGGTCGCTCACACCGACCTGAGAATCTGGTTACCATGTGAGCCAGTTTACTAGCAGGTCTGTGGCTCCTTCTCTCCACCCATGCTTGGGCCAGTGTTTACATGAACACTCCCCACCCCACCCCCAACCCTGGAGGCCGTTAATTGCCAATTTGACCCACAGCGTCCCCAGAAAGCCCATTCCGCCACAGAAGAGCCTGCGGGATCCCGCTCTGGGGCTCACCTGAATGATACTGTGCATGTGAGGGATCAGCCGATCGATCCGGACCTCTAGCAGCATCACCAGCGCTCGGCAGACGTTCTTCCGAACCTCAGGGTCTTCGTCCACCGCCAGAGCGAACAAGTGCTAGGGGGAAAGGGGGAGCTGAGACTCATCGACACCCAGGGTCCCTAGCGCAGGAATTCCCTTGCTGACGTCCACGGCATGGAATAGAGAGGCCTAGCCAGTCCCCAGGCTACTGCCGGACAGGGCCGGAGCAGGCTTGGTTTTCAAACAGCGAGGTTCTGGTTTAACTTGGGTGGGGGAGGGATTTCTACACACTACAGAGCCTGCGAAAAGCCAGGGGCGAATTCCAGTGCACTGGGCTGTTTTGCGCAGGCCTGCACAGAGGCAGACCTGTAGTACACGACGCTACAGATGTATTCGGGACTGCGCAGCACAGGCCAGAAGTCCGGGACAGGGGGTTTAAAATGGACGCACGAGTCCAAGGCTAACACAGGAGGGAGACACGAGGTGGTGTTTGTACAAAGGAGCCAGACAGAGCTTGTGAATATTTGTCTTGTGGTCACCCCTGTCATGGAGCAGGGCTCCATGGTTCTAGGCACGGATACAATAATGGTCCCGACCCCCCACATGGCAGACAGTGCGGCTCAGGGGATAGCACCCAGGATTAGGAGGCAAGAGACCCCGGTTCTAGTCCTGGCTCTGCTAGGTGAATTACGCAAGTCACTTCACTGCCATGACTCAGTTTCCTCAACTGTAAAATCGCCTTCATAAAGTGCTTTGAGCTCTACAGCTGGGTGTTATCACCACACTTCAGAGCAGCTGGCGTTCTCTGGGATTGCAGGCTGCGGTGCACTCAGGGAGGCCTGCATACCGCTGCCTCATGGGAGAGCTGAGCACAGCAGCAGCATTAGGGTGGGCATGTCTCTTTAAGACCACCCAGGCACAGTGCCGCACATGGGTCTGGCCTGGCAGCAAAAGTGGGCTGAAATGGCCCCTCACCTCGATGAAGGTGTCGATGTTATCCATCAGCGCCTGAGCTCGGTCCATGATGAACTGATTCACACAGGCGATGGCGTGGGACCTGATCAAGGGAGGGGAAAAAAAGATAGTGGGTCACTGAGGTATCCCAGGTGGTCACCCCACCACCCTTGTGAAACAGACATTGGGAGGCAGTGTGGCCCCAGCGGATAGACCCGGGTTCTATTCCTGGCTCTGCTGGCTGGGTGACATTGGGCAAGTCACTTTTCTTGGTGCCTCAGTTTCTTCACCTGTAAAATGGGGATAATGGGCCCAACCTCCTTTGAAAAGTATTTTGAGATCTAAGATGAAAAGTGTTACATGAAAGCTAGGGACTGTTACTGGGGGAGGTGTATGTCACTGCTCAAACAGCAGCCCCTGTCTAGTCATTTCAGGGCTTGACTTTCGATCTTCCCATGGTGGGGACGTCAGTGGGACCAGTACACAGCTCTGATCTCAAGAGCTCTCAGCTGTTCGGTGGGCTGCATGCAGGCCCAGCTCAGCCCTTCAGCCCATGCTGATGATGGAACGCAGTGGCGTAGTTCAGCAGGATGGGGTTCTCTTGGGAGAGCCTGCAGAAACCAGGGTGCCCCATCTAGACATGGGGGGGTCGGTTTGCCCTGGGGTTCCTGGGACAAGTTCTTCTCCTCCTCCACTGTGGTGCAGAGAGGAAGTTGGTTCTTTCACCCCAGGAGGGACAGCATGGAGATCGAGAGGAAGGATGTGGAGTGGTTAGGGCACTACTTAGAATTCGAAGATGCAGGTTCAATCCCTTGCTCTGCCACCTACTCCCTGTGTGACCTTGGGCAAGTCACTTAGCCCTGCCCTGCCTCACCGGGGGGGGGGGTGATGAGGATTAATATATAAAAGATGGTGAATGCTCAGATATTGTCGTGATGGGGGCCAGACAAGTAAGATAAATCATACAGAAGAGGTGCTACTTAAATCTCATTCGGAGCAAAACGCAGCATAACCCTGTGTAGCAGAATTGTTGTTCTAACTGGCAACTTGTGCAGAGTTTTCATTGCTCCTTCTGGGTCAGTTGTCGAACACTGTTCAGCTTTCTGATAAGCATGAGGCCGTGCATTCTGCTCATCAAGAGATGGGAGGGGTGGGGGGAGGGAAGAGAGAGATCCTCCACTTGGAAGCTCATTGGCATCCCGCCAGTGATCATGGTCTGGCTCTGGTACCAGCCCAGAGACAAAGCAGAAAGCGAATGCACTCAGGAATGGGAAGCGGGATGTTACGAAGGGGCGGGCTCCTTCGAGGTTACATACTCGCACGCCCAACCTGTACCCCAGCACTACAGCGAAGGGTGCAGCGCTCCCCGCACCGCCAGGCAAGCTAATACGCACCTGATCTTGGGGCTGCAGTGCTTGAAGAACTGAAGGAACTTGGGAATCATGATGTTCAGCGGTCGATTCAGAGCATCGCTGTCCAGGAGTTCGGAAGAATCCTCACAGATCTTCTGCAAGGCACCGAAGGCCCCCTAAACACAACAGACTCGTCAGCTCACTCACAGAGAGATCTGGCTAAGGTCCCACAGGGAGTCTGTGGAGGAGCTGAGATTAGCACCCAGATCTTCAGAGTCCCAGACCAGCGCCCCACCTCAAGGCACAATGCTGGCAGCTGACCACAGAGCGAAAGGGAAGACTGACGTTTGTATGGTGCTCGGGAGAGCAATGCAAAAATAGCTTTGTACGGACACACGCAGGTGAAATCTAAACTCAACCCATGAGTGTTTACAAAGAAGGGCTGGAAAATGTTGCCTGGCTGCTTGTGTACTGCTGTGAGCACTCCCACACCCAAGCACAGTGGTTACCACTGAAGTTATGGTGATGACCATAGCTATGTAGAAGGCAACGCTATGACCACCACCAAACTCGAGGAAGGCAGTGTGGTCTAGAGGGTACGTCACTGGACCACCTGCTGCGTGACCTTGGGCTTCCCACTCTGTGCCTCAGTTTCCCCCACTCACCCTCTCTCATCTATTTAGATTGTAAACTCTTAGGGGGAGTGATGATCCCTGTTCCAAACAACTTCAGCTGGAAACAAATTGGGATTTCACTGTAACCCGACAGTAACTGGACCCAAGGGCGTTCCGCTGCAGGATGTGGGAAAGTACTTACAAGGAGCTGCCAAGATTTAGCCTTATCTGCATCTCTGCTTTGCACAGAACCCAAGCTCTGCCCCACCCCACTGGAGAGTTTCGCAGCTAAACCAAGGCGCTGCTGTCCCCACATCTTCAGTCTCTGCCTAAACAGCAGCAGCACTGATGGCGTCGTCTCGACCCCTCTCCCGATCGCTTCGGGAAGGTATTCGTTTCAAAGGCCAGACAAGGCAATTCAAGTGCTATTAAGCAAGGACAGCCTAAGCCCTTGTCTATGCGGGGAAACGGAGTGGAACAGCCGCAGCAGTATAGCGAACATGAGTGCTGGGAGGAGTTCTGTCCACTTCCTGTTCTCTTCATTCCCCCCTCCCCCCCTCAAAATCCTGACTCCAAGATGGAAGGGTCAGGATTGCCTGGGGGGGTGAGGGGGGGTGTGTGCAATTTTCCCTGGCCCCTCTTTGAGAGGGCGTCCAAACTAAGTGGCGTTGCAACCTGGTGCCAAGATCCCCTGTGACTGGTCACAGTGCCACTCACTCAAGTTTGACCCAGCCGTCCTCCATTATGACCGAGGGGCAGCTGAGCCAAACCCGGAGTGGGGCGCTGGGTCCATCCCCCTGCGCAGGAGCCGCCACTAAGGGGTGAGTTTGCTCTTCAGCCTCCCCACCCCAAGTGGCTTTTTCTGGAAGAGTGGGGGGCCCCCCCCGCTTTCAGATTTTGCCCCAGGCCCTGAAAAACGCCCGTGCAGCCCTGTGAAGGACAGTACTTTACCCTACCCCAGTGTTTTCCATCTGAGGAATTCCAAGTGCACTCCCCTCACAGAACCTTGTCTGCCAGTGATGTTAGTGAAACATGAGATGCTGGGGGGGGCGGCTCTGTCGGAAGTGGGGATCACATTGGGGACCACTAGATCTAAAAGCACGAACATCTACTGTCTGAGCTAGAAGACCCACATTTGTCAGCTCAAAAGCTATACAGACCCATGAACTATGTACTCTGGTTCAATCCGACAGCTAGAGAACCATGCTCCACAAGTGTGGGTTACATTAGGAAAGCAGACCCATTTTACAGACAGGAAACTGAGGCACGATACCATAAGACAGAAACATGGACATTTATCCCTACGGGAACCAGACTGAGATTTGACAACTCAGTTTGTTTCAGGGCCACCCAGCTGGGCTGGATTTGAGCAGGTGACAGAGTTCGCCTTCTGTATGCCCAACCGAGAGAGACCCTGATGACATCCCGCCGCCTCCTCTCCCCCGACACCCATCTTACCTCACACGTGTTGTAGTCTTCGGAGTTCAGCAAGTTGCATAGCTGCGGCAGGAGCTCTGGCCACATCTGAAGCTCCCCCTTGGACGCTATGGTGGTAATGAGAATCCCTGCCAGTTGGAAACACAACCTCGTGGTAAAACCAAGTGTTCCACTCAGTCAGTCTCTCAAGGTCATTTACACACACCCAGGGGAGAGGGGAGGTGTCATTTCCCACCCCAAACAGCTATTGTCACGATCCCCTCCCCAACGTCTGCCAATCCCCTAGACCCACACTACAGCCAGACCCTTGAATCTGTCCGCTTCCCCTTTGGCAGTAAGACGGGGAGGTCAGTTTTCTCCAGGAACCACACGTTCCAGAAGCAGTGATGCTACCAGAACTGGCTGGCAAGGATCAGGACCGGAGGTTTTCTACACAAGATGATTTCTGAGCATTAGGTAAGCACACCCTTCTCATTACAGACACATTCTTGCGCCGCATCGGTTCTGCGCACCTTTGACCCACGCCCAGTCCTTTTACTGACTTCGACCTGACCGACAATTAAAGTTTTACCCACATAACTAGGTCAGTAAATGGCGTGATTATTTTAGCAACAGATATGCTGGTAGAAGCCCTACTACAGTGTAACGGCATTTACATGCTGCTTTAGTTATGCCAGCATAGTTAAGCCTGAGATCACACTTAAGGGTAGACAAGGCTAGAGTGTTTTATTCCTACTGGCCCTGCAGGAGGCGCTACAGCTACAGGAGAACAAGCAGGGTTCAATCCCACCTCCTGCCTCAGCCAAGTTCCCATCACCGATTCTTCAGTGCCGGCGAAGCAGGAAGAGCTCAGGACCAGTGATTAGAAAAATCCTCTCCTGATAAGGAGACGACACAACATGGGCCATCGCTGATTTTCCATGCCAGCGAGCACAGCCTCGCTTTAAGGGGATCATTACAATACTCTCTCCCTCTCCCCTACATGCAAATGTACTTACATGGCATAAGCTACTTGACATTGGACTAATATCCCACAGTGCAACCCTGTCTCTTCCCCACCGCTCTTACCGATAGTGGCTCGGATAAGAGAGGAAGCGTCGCCGATGTTGTTGAGACATTCCTGTTTAATGAACTCCGCCACGGGCTGGGGGAAGCTCTGGTAGTGCGCCTTCACATTGTTCTTCAGGATCAGCCCGCTGAGCGAGCGAGTCGGTTCATCTGGTTAGAGAGAATTTTTGGAAGGAGAGGTGCGGGGGGGGAGAGAAAAGAGAACAAAAATAAAAAAAATTCATCAACAGCTGTCGCTGCTCACCCCAGAGGTGGCTGCATGTCTGTGAGTGATTGGGGGAGACGAGATTTCTATACACATCTAGTCGGTAAAGCGCTCTGACAGGCTGTAGGGGTATCAAGCATGTGGGTTTGCTTCCCAGGTACATGTGCCTATAATCTCAATGCACGCACAGGTTTAGGATGCAGCTATCTGCCTTTTGTTGTTATAGTCACACTATACCTTCATCTCCAACCACAATGGCTTGCCATTCCTCTTCGAACACGACCCCCCTTCGCGATGCGCTCCAAGGCTTCGCATTTCCCCTGAGACAGACAGTACCAGCCCCATTTTGAAGAGGCCCAGAATGAGCAGGAGATGAACTCACTTACTGAAGAGGCCTCAGCAAGTTCAGCTGGGAATAGAACCCAGGAATACTGGCTCCCAGTGCCCCATTGTAACCACTAGTCCACAATCTCTCCCCCAGCTGGGAGCAGAACGCTGCAGGCTCAGCTTGGAGAGGAAGGCTGGCCCAGTGGTTAGAGCACCATGGGTTCAATTCCTGCTCCACCTGAGCAATCCATTTAGCCTCATCGTGCCTCAGTTTCCCATCTGTACAATGGACATAACACCACCTCCCTGCCTCACAGGGAGGTGTGTGTGTGTGTGTGTGTGTGAATGTGTGTGTGTGAGAGAGAGAGAGAGAGAGAGAGATCCAGATACTATGGGGGGGGGGGGGCATATCAGTACCTAACAATCACAGACTTCCCATCTCCTGCTTAATTACTGACCCAGTCTTCTTCTCATATTGAGGCAGAGAACCTAGGAGTCCCAGATCCCTACTCTGGGCACTACCTCAAAGTTTTTAGGAAAGTCAGTCACTTGCAAGAACACCTGTGGAAAACTCATTTCTAAAGCATTAAAATGTCAAGTTTACAAGATATTCCAGAAAGAACCTTGAGGGGCTTAAGGTGTCAGCCCTAAATCAGGCTATGGCTACATTAGCGCTTCAAAGCGCTGCCGCGGCAGCGCTTTGAAGCGCTAAGTGTAGTCAAAGCCCCAGCGCTGGGAGAAAGCTCTCCCAGCGCTGTCCGTACTCCAGCTCCCTGTGGGGAATAACGGACAGCGCTGGGAGCCGCGCTCCCAGCGCTGGGGCTTTGACTACACTGGCGCTTTGTAGCGCCACAATTTGCAGCGCTGCAGAGGGTGTTTTTTCACACCCTGCTGCAGCGCTGCAAATTTGCAAGTGTAGCCATACCCTCAGATACAATTCATTTAACAAGCAAGAGGGCCTAGCTCAGATGTGTCTGTGGAGCCTGCCCACCCCCCACCGGCAAGGAAACCCACTAGACACTTAATGGCACAGGGACAAGTTCCCATGTATCTTCCATCACAGCAGGTAACTTACCCTCTGATTTCAGCCGAGTCAAGACAAATATCAGGTAGTTATTGAAGTCGGGGAATTGGTTCAGTTGCTTCAGTTTCTACAGCGCTGGTTAAAGAAAAAGGCTCACAGCCCAAACAGGGATTTTAAAGGAAGGCTGATGCACAGTATCTGTTTGGACCAGATCGTTGCAACATTAAAGACCAGATGGGGCACCCTGCCAAGCTGCATGTCAGCGACACAGATTCTTCTAAGATTAAAAAAATAAATCCAGACAGACGTACAAAAATTTCCCCCCATTTTACGGCTATGCAGGGCACCTCGACTTACAGGGTATTAGTTTTCAGCACCATTTACACAGCAAGCATACACAACTTGACTTCCTAGAGCGCAGCCTGGCTTATTCCAAGGATACATCTTGGACAACACGCTGCGTGGCAGTGTTAGGAGACTGGGAATCTTTGAGTAACTGCAGCACTTGCTGTAGTCCCTGCTCATCTGGCTGCCAATCCATGGTGCAGAGCTGTAACTACACAGGAAGGAAAAGAGGTTAATGATACTCCATTCAGAGCATCTCACTAAACTGCAATGAAGATCATAAGGCATTGCAGAACTCTGGCTGTCAGCCAAGATGGACCTGCACTCGCTATGACTGGACACAGCTCTGATCCATGAGCAGACGGCTGCCTAAGAAACGGACTTCTCAATGCATGTAGATCCTTCCTGCCTTCATACAGAGGCAAGAAAAGTTTCTGCTGCTTCTGCAGGGACTAGACGTACTGAAAATGCTATTTTTGAGTTAAGGTTTGGAGGGTGGGTTTAGTGAGGATAATATTAGCATAACATCTTACAAAGCTAGAACTCCATCCAAAGCACATTTAAATGAATGGAAGTCTTCCCAGGAGCTTCAGTGGCTGCTGCATCAGGCTCTCATTGGATGGAAGTAGGGTGACCAGATGTCCCGATTTTATAGGGACAGTCCTGATATTTGGGGCTTTTTTTTTTTTTTTTAATATGGGCTCCTACTACCCCACCCCCCGTCCTGATTTTTCACACTTGCTATCTGGTCACTCTAGATGGAAGAGGCACACTCTTCTGCTCACCCAGCAGCATCACCACATCCATCTCCAGGGATCTAGGAATAATGTCAGGGAAACCGATGGAGAAAGTTTAGGGTGACAATGGGAAATGTTTCCTTATTGCCAGGGATCTACTGCACTGTGGAATCAACTTCCCAAGGGAAGCACCATCATTTGGGACATTTAGAACTGGACTGAAGAACAAATTACTGGGGGCACTGGGAGAAATAGGTAGGGGAAAACCCGAAACTTATCACCAGGAAACCAAGCCATGTGGGGAGCTTAGCAGAAGAGGAGCACACAGTGGATTTAGAGATGAAGAGATTTTTGGAGGGCTATGCTCTCACCTTCTTTCCCTTGAAAATAAGTTAGTGGGAGTTTTCATGGAAAGCAGTGCTCCTTTACCAACAGTCACAGCCCAGAGAGACACATGGAGAGAGATTGAGCCTCCACCCTCACCATTTCCTCTCTGCCCCACCCTTTCCAGAGTAGACCCCACTTCCTCCTAACCCACCAAGGCTCTGGGCCTGCCTTTTCTAAACAGGCCCCCTTCCCAATCCCTGCTGATCCAGCCCCAAATCCCCCTCTCCAGCCTCACCAAGCTACAGGATGAGGCAAGTTCTTGGGGTTACCTTGCGTGGTGCCATTTGGGCTGATGGGAAAGAAGAGTGGATCCCATCTTACCGCAACCCTGAGGCCGGACCACCCCGGCCTTCAGGCCAGAAATTGGAACAGGCCCAGGATCCATCCATGGTCCCCTCCCCCACGTGCTTCTTTCCTCCCCCGCACCTTACATCCTCCAGTAACTGCCCCCAACCCCAAATAGCTCATCCCTCCCCCCAGCCACCCCTTGAGGCTCCTCCTGCCTTCCTCTGGGCTCCATCCTGGACTCCCTGTATTTGATCTCCCAACAACCCCTGCTCCCCATCTCCACCTGGGCTCGCCCAGTTTCCCACGCCCATGACCCAACCCCAGCCAGACACCCTCTGCTCCCTCCCCCCAGCTGCTCCTCCTGCCCCCCATCCTCTCCCCCCACATCCTGCCAGCTTCCAATAATCCCCATCGTCTCCTCTTCCCCCCCCCGGCTGCTCCTCCAGCCCCCCTTCCTCCCCCCCCCGGGTTCCCCCCACGCCCCCTCGGCTGCTCCTCCCGCCCCCCCATCCTCTCCCCTCCCACACCTCTGGGCTCCATCCTGGCCTCCCCACATTTGATCTCCCAACGCTCCCCCCTCCACCTGGGCTCGCCCAGTTTCCCACCCCCGTGACCCAACCCAACCCCCCCCCGCCCCTTCCAGCCTCCCCCCCCGGCTGCTCCTCCCGCCCCCCAGCCTCGCCTCCCCCCGGGTTTACTCAGCTCCCCCCGCGCCCCTCCCGGCCGCGCGCCCGCCCCGGCTCCCCGCGCCCACGCTGCTCCCGCAGGCCCCGGCGGGCGCTGCGGCCTAGCCGGCCCGGCGCGGCGGTACCTGCCCGGCTGCCAGGGGCGGGCGCGGCGGCCTCTCTCGCTCTGGCGGCGGCTCCGGCTGCCCGGCCCAGGAGGGAGGCGGTAGCGGCAGCGGCGGCGGCGGCAAAACGAGGCGAACGCGACACGCGGGCGCTGACCCCGGCCGGCCGCCGTTCCCCGCCCGCTGGCGGCCGCACCACGTGACGTGAGGGAGGGAAACTGAGGGGGGGTCACATGGTGGGGAAAGAAGCGGGTACCGGTCACGTGATAGGAGGAAGGGGCGGGCTCGGCTCCCAAAGAGAGGCCGTAGCCACGCCCCCTTCCCTCAATCTGTTGAACCAAACTGTGATTGAGGGGTGGAGCCGGGACTCCTGGGTTCTATCCCTGGCTCTGGGTGGAGGCTAGTGGTTAGAGCAGGGGGCAAGGAGCCAGGACTCCTGGGTTCTATCCCCAGCTCTGAGAGGGGAGTGGTGTCTAGTGGTTAGAGCAGGGGGGCTGGAAACCAGGACTCCTGGGTTCTATCCCTGGCTCTGGGTGGGGGCTAGTGGTTAGAGCAGGGGGGCTGGGAGCCAGGACTCCTGGGTTCTATTTCTGGGTGAGGAGTGGGATCTAGCAGTTAGAACAGGGAGCCAGGACTCCTGGGTTCTAGCACCAGCTTTGGAAGGGGAATGGGATTTAGGGTACAGTAGTATCTAACCTGTCAGATGTTGTACATACCTGAGGCCTGGTTTAACTATAGGTGTCATTTTTAAACCAATTTTGGTTAAATTGCTACAATAGTGGATGTTTTTAAATCAGTTGAAATGTGGCTTACATTGCTTTAGCTTCCATCACAAACTAAACTCCGATCAGTCTTAAACGGAGATAAATGTGCCCACACAGGGGTTTGCACAGTACAAGCATGTGTGTAAGACAATAGAAAGACAAAGACAATCCCCACCTCAAAGAGTTTACACTCAAAATAGGGAAGACACACAGGCTGGGAGCAGAAATTGAGACACAGAGAAAGGATGCGACTTGCCCAAGGTCACATTGCAGATCAGTGGCAGAGCCAGAATAGAACCCAGGTGTCCTGAGTCCAGAGGTAGATTTTGTGGGGCCCTGGCCAGAGCCAGAGCCAGAGGGATCCCTCCCCTGTGCTCCTGTGGGAAAATGGGGTCAAAGCACAGGAGCTGGCCCATCTTTGCCCACTTGCCCGGTGCTCCTGCTGGGGAGTGGGGTTGGGGGCTTGCCCGGCACTCCTGCCAGGGACCCTGCTTCCCTAGCAAACCAGCCCTGCTCAGTCACCCCCAGACCAGACAACCTTAACTCTGCCCTCTGTTCGATGCCAGCATTTGATGATGAATCTGCAACCATATAAGACGAGGAAAAGAAAAAATCTTCCAGGCTTTCTTCATGCACCCTGAAGAAGCAAATGAGGGGCAATTGGGTAGGATCAAGGCAGGAGAAAGTGGCGCGTTTAGTCCAAGGGTAAGTATGTTCCCAAACTGTGAAGGTCCTGTGGGGTGAATCAAATCGATTCCCAAATTCCTTTTGGCACTGGGGGCATGTGGGGGTCTCCCCTTCTTTACACCTGCTCTCATCCCTTCCCCGCTGCCCCTTCCTCACAACCTGTTTCTCCGACCCAGCCACTCCCTGCTCTGCCCCCTCCCCTCACTCCATACCTGCCCCTCCTCTTTCCTACCCCCTCCCACTATCCTCCCCTTCCTCGCTGATTGCGCCCCCCTCCCAATCCCACACGCTCTCCCCCTCTGCGCACGCGCGGAGCCCCCCCGGACTCCAATTCCCGTGGTGCCCCGGGGCGGAGGGCGGTACCATTGCCCGGCGAGGGGCGGGGGGAGTAGACGGCGTCGCTCCCTGCCCCTCCCCCCAGCGGAGGGCCGGGGGTGGCAGAGTCCGGCCGGGACCGGGCCCGCCGGGCGGGGATGGGGAACTGCCTCTCCTCGCAGGCGGCCGATGACCTCTCGCTGCTCAACGACTCGGGGGACGGGGCCAGCCTGGGGCCCGGGGACCCGCCGCCCCCCCCGGCGCCGCCCCCCTACCAGGTACGGGGCGGCCCGTGGGGGGGCGGGGGTCATAGCCCGGGGGGGAGCCTGGGGGCCTATGAGGCCCGTGGGGGGGCTGGGGGGTAATAGGCCCCGGAGGGGGAGAGCCTGGGGGCCTTGGGGGGGGGTCTGGCGGCTCATAGGCCCCGGAGGGGGAGAGCCTGGGGGCCTGTGAGGCCCGTGGGGGGGCTGCGGGGTAATAGGCCCCGGAGGGGGAGAGCCTGGGGGCCGTGGGGGGGGCTGGCGGGTCATAGGCCCCGGAGGGGGAGAGCCTGGGGCCCTGTGAGGCCCGTGGGGGGGCTGGGGGGTAATAGGCCCCGGAGGGGGAGAGCCTGGGGGCCGTGGGGGGGGCTGGGGGTAATAGGCCCCGGAGGGGGAGAGCCTGGGGGCCTATGGGGCCCGTGGGGGGGCTGGCGGGTCATAGGCCCCAGGGGGGCAGGGGAGCGGCCCATGGGGGCGGGGGAGCCCAAGGGAGAGGCTATACCGGGAGAGTATGGGGGGAGCTTTGGGGTGGCCAGTAGGGGAAGGAGGGGCTCATGGGGTGGGGGGAGCCGTGGGGAGCAGTTGGGGGTTGGCTCGGGGGGTGGGGGGACCGAGGCCTATGGGGGCGTTCCCAGGAGAGGTGCGTAGTCGGGAGGGGGGGTGAGCTGGGAGGAGGGGGCTACTGCTCATGGGGATGGGATTCTGGGTGGGGAGGGGGGCTGTGCTGTGGCCCATGCGTGAAGCTCGCCTTGCAGCTGGGGGTGTGACCAGTGGGGAGTATTGGGGGTTTGCAGACCCATGGGGGGCAGGGGGAGCTTTTGGGGCAGCTGGGGGAGGGGAGCAACAAGGGGTGTGGCCCATGGAGAGATTCTGGGGGTGGGGGTGGCCCAGTGTGGGCTTCCTTTGGGAAGGGTACAAGGAGGTCGGGGGGTGTCGCCTACCTGACCTAGCCAGCAGCACTCCCAGTCCTGTACGGGTGCATGGCTGGGCACCAGGAGCCAGAAGGATCCTCCCAGGGACTCCTGGGTTCCAGGCCTATTCTCTTCCCTTTGGCGGGCGCTGGCTTTGGACATGGGGCTCTGGCATTCCCAGAGAAGCTGCATTTCCAACCAGCTCCTATCAGCACCTCCTGCAAACTAGGAGCCAGAGAATCCCGGCTTGTCCACCTTGGGATTGGCCCCATGGGCTATTCCCAGGCCTTTGGACCTAGTCTGAAACACCCCCAAACAATGGGAGTTCTTACAGGCTCCCTAGGGAAGACTGTACCCTGATACTCAGCCTACGCTGTGCTCAATTTCAATCTAGCTCCACCCTAAACATTCCTCTCCCCACTTGGTGTCTCCACCCTGAAGACACAGCTGTTCCCTGGGTGCTGTAGAAACACTTCATTAGATTGAAAGAGATCTGCCCAATGCTCAGAGCCATGTAAACTCGAAGGCGTTGGCAAAACTTTTATTGCTCCGTGGTGTGGAAACCCTCCCCCAGTTTTCCCCGCGTAAGGGCTCAGGTGCAGGGCGCTCTGTCTGCGTCTCCCACCGACGTAGCTACCACCGCTCCTTGAGCTGGGTTTACTCTCTCCCGTCTCGGTCCAGCTGTGCCACTGAAAGCTTGTGTTGAAGCCGCAGAACAGCCCAGTTGGTGACCTCTGTCGTTGTAGGGGGAGGGCCGTGTATTACTGGGGGTGTGGGGGAGGGATTAGCGTGTGCCTTTCTGGATGAAGGGCTTGATGCTGTGCCATCAGGTCATGGCATCCGGCTGGGTGGGTCAGCCTGAAATGGCCAGGTCTCCGGCCTGGCCTTTCCTCAGGAGCAACGTTGGTGTTCCCCATGGGTGCTTGAGTTCAGTAACACCATGAAGAACTGTCCCCAGCCCTGCGGTGGGAGGTAACTCCGAAAACTCCCCTCTGTCACGATGCCTGTCGAAACCTTGACACCAGCGAGGCGGCTGCTGTGCTGATGCGCTGCCTGTCATGCTGACCAGTCTGGTTTCCTTGGGCTTCCCTGTCCGTTTATATCCATCTCTCATCTCTTCTCACACTTGGATTGGAAGCGCTTTGGGGGCAAGGACTGTCTTTTTTTTTTTGTCCGTTTGTACAGCGCCTAGCACGCTGGGGTCCTGATCCATGACTGAGGTACTGGACGCTACCGTAATACACCTAAACAATGTACAGCACCTTGCACGCTGTGGTCTTGATCCAGGACTGAGGCTCCTAGTTGCTACTGCTGTATAAATAAGGGCACATCACTAGTTGGATAGACTGCAAAACTAACTCCTTAACTAGCATAATAGAAATGCCAGGCCGGAAGGAACCTCAAGAGGTCATCTAGTGCAACCCCCCTCCCCCCCATGCTGAGATAGGGTTGAGTCTACCTAGCCCATCCCTGACAGGTTTGTTTTCTATTAAAATCAGGAGGAGGGGGGGACGTTCAGCCCCTGGGTGCCTGTTACCAGGGTAATGAGCTCTGTCTTCTGATTTTGAAGGAACATGAGCCGATCCCAGTGTATCACCCCACACCGAGCCAGACCCGACTTGCCACGCAGCTAACGGAGGAAGAGCAGATCCGAATTGCCCAGCGGATTGGGCTGATACAGCACCTGCCCAAAGGGATATTCGTTCCGGGCACGGAACCATCGGAAAAAAACGTGAAAGAGTAAGTCCTTTGCGTCCGACACCTTTCGTTTCTTCTCTTAGCCGGGCTGAGCTGTGAGGGTTGACGGCAGTCGCCATAAAGCTGAACAATCTGCCCCAAACAGCCCGTAGAATTAACTGCCTAGGTTTGCGGTAACTCCAAAATTGTTATGGAAACTTTCCAGGCTTGGCAGAAAATCCACTCACTCCTCGAGGGAAAACAACTGACTAGCTCCTAGCCCGTGGGATTACACAAGGCTGGATAACGGCTGCCTAGAATGGAAAGTCTTTGAAGACAAGGACTTGGTCCTCCTACCTCTTTGCCAGAGCAGCCTGCACGCAGTTTGCCCTCTCTCCGGTGGGCTGATTCCACTTCTTCCAAACAGCTTCACTTGATCTTCAAACCCTTCACTAAACATATCCGAGCTTCCATGAGAGCTACTGCTTGTTACCAGCAGAGTTCAGCTGGTATTTGAGAGAGTCTCCCATTGGGAGGCTGAGGTGGGAAGTAACCCGTTTTCTTCCGTTTCGAATAGGGTGACGGTTCTACTCTCTCAGTTGTCTCTCATAGAGCTTAAGATCAGAAGGGACCATTAGATCCCCTAGTCCAGGGGTCCCCAACCCTCTTCGTCTGGCGGGTGCCAGACGACGAACCATGGAGGACCGTGGCAGCAGACGAGCATCCACTGAAATTCCACCGACAAGCAGCGTCAATAGGCGTTGCTGCCGACATGCTGCTGATTTTCGGTGGTGATGCCTCTGGATGACGCATGCTCATCCGCCGGCCAGTACACGGGTGCACTTAGACGCCCCATATGGTGCCTGCGGGCACTGCGCTGGGGACTTCTGCTCTGGTCTCAGCTCCTGTATGTTACAGGCCATTAAAGCATTTCAGTCGTCAGGAGACTGAACTCTGCTCCAGGCAGAGAACAGGCGAGAGATCAAGCTGCTGTCATGCCAGAGGCTCCTGCGCACAGGCAGGGAATTGATTAGGTGACAGGTGCCTCGATTTCAAATGCTTGAGGAGTTTTCCTGTATGGGTCAGGAAATCAAAGTGGGAAAACTGCCCAGTCCAAAAGCCAGTGTATTAAACTTATAGGCGTGTGAAAATGAAAATGGAAATCACTTTGCTGTCCTCTCAGTTCGCCAACACCGTGAATGCTGTGTTCAGCTGGGTTCACCCTGCTCAGATGGCGGGGGGAAGACGGGGGTCGCTTCCACCTTCCTTGGAAGCAGCTGGTCCGGGGTGTGGTGGGAGGTAGAATCCTGGCCTGATGCAGCCTTGCAGTGCCTTGTACTCAGCTGTGTGCACTGGGTCAAGACTCCTCCCTCGGAGCATGCCCAGGAGCATGCTGGGAGTCTCTATATCGGGGTGGGCAAACGTTTTGGCCCGAGGGCCACATGGGGGTTTCAGAATTGTATGGAGGGCCGGGTGGGGAAGGCTGTGCCTCCTGGCTCCCGCCCTCTATCCACCCCTCCCACGTCCCGCCCCCTGACTGCCCCCCTCAGAACTCTCAACCCCTCCAAACCCTCCTGCTTTTTGACCCCTAACTGTCCCCTGGGAATCCCACACCCTATCCAACACCCCCGCCCCCCGACTGTCCCGCCCCCTATCCACACCCCTGCCCCAACAGGCCTCCTGGGACTCCCGTGCCTATCCAACCCCCCTGGTTCCCTGTCCACTGACTGCCCGCCCCCATGAACCATGGCCCCCCTGCTTCCTGACTGCCCCTGGGACCCACTCACTCCCCACTCCCTTACCATGCCGGAGCCAGCCATGCTGCCACACTGCCTGGCAGGAGCGGCAGGCCAGAGCACTGGCAGTGAGGTGAGGCTGTGGGGGATGGGGGACAGCAGTGCAGGGGCCGGGGGCTAGCCTCCCCAGCCAGGATGGCCAGCCCGTGGGCTGTAGTTTGCCCCGCTCTGCTCTGGCAGAAGAAAGGGGCTTTTCTCTCTTCCCAGGGCCTGTGGGAAGCAGAGCATGAAGTAGAACAGCCCCAAGGCTGCTCCAGCTTAACAGGCCCCTAAACATAGGGGGCAAAGCCCCCAGGGCAGGGATGGAGACAGTGGGGCCAGGGATCTGCCCTGCAGACGGTGAGCTAACAGCACTTCCCCGCTCTCTGGCCATAGGTGTGTCATCTGCATGCTGGATTTTGTGTACGGAGACCCCATCCGGTTCCTGCCCTGCCTGCATATCTACCACGTGGACTGCATCGACGACTGGCTGATGCGCTCCTTCACCTGTCCCTCCTGCATGGAGCCGGTGGACGCTGCTCTGCTGGCCTCCTACGAGACGAATTGAGGCCAAGCGGCGGCGGCGTGGCCCATGCTAATGCTTCGAGGCTGGTGGTGCGGAGAGGTCGGCCGAGCTGGGGGCTTTTCGCTTTGCACCCTCACGGGTTACACCAAAGACTCCGGCAAGGAACGCCAGCTCTGCTGCCTTGCGGATCGTCCAGAGCCGTTGGAACGTCGCTCCGCCTGAATGTCAGTTAAAAGCTGCCTCTTGCAATCTCTGTATTAGCGTGTCAGGCTGAGGTATGGAAAGTTCCCTTCCTGGGCCCTGCCAGAAAGCAGCACCTGCCCATGCCATGCAGCCCCTTCGAGTAGCTCCTCAGCGAGCATGGCCTGGCTGGGATGGGGATGGGGGAAGGTGCTGTTAGGCTGCAGCCCCTTCGTGAGTGTGACGATATTGGCGTAATGCAGAAGTGAGAGAGAAATGGATGAGGTTAAATAAAAATAGGTGCTGATCCCCTCCATTACAAGCAGAAGGTGCAAGATCGTAGAGGTGCTGGCAAGAGCCGCAGGCTTGCGCTGCTCGACATCTAGCTTGGTTAGGGATTTGTTTTTGGTTCATCTCTGCTTTAAATAGTCACAACTCAGCTCCTTTAGCACCTGTTTTTTCCTTCCCCTGGGTGGCGGCAGCTGTGCTTAACCCCTCGGCTGACTGAAACCAAACCGCCCACCCCAAATGGGCTGGAATGACGAGAATAAGTCCCCAAGTGGCTCCCTACCCGCTGTTACTCAAACAGGGGTGCCTAGAAGCAACCTCAGTGGGTGACGTTAAGTAGCAACGTTACAGCAGGACTCTGATTCTAGCCCCACGAATGGCACCCCATAAAGGCGCTACCCTTAGTGTCAATCTTGGGTTTGAGGAGGAAGGAAAACCAAACCCTGCTCATTTTCTCTCTCCTGCTTTAGAGATTATTCTCGCCAATCAGACAATGTTTTAATATTCCAGCTGGCACATCTGCCTGAACAAAGCTATTTCCTGGAGGAATTTCTCCCACCCCCAGAAGATTTTATAGTCCCCAAAATAAATTATTTCTATTAAGCCCAATCGGCTTGGCACAAGGTGGTTTTTATTGTGTCACAACTGAATGGCTTTAAATAACCGAATGCAGATTTCTTCCCTCGTGCTATTTTAAGCGTCTGCCAGGTAAAGGGCAGTTGCTTTTGATGCATTTTCTCCTCTTTGAAGGCAGGGCAGCAGTTCATTTGTTCCCTTTGAGGTTGCAACTTTAATATCAGTCATTAAACTCTACAACCTGCAGATTTGCCGCCTTAGCTGGCTCACAAGGCAATGAAGACTAATCAAAACTGCGAGAGTAGAAAATTGGAAACAGAGGCCAAGTTTGCCCCACGAAATAGGAAGTTTTCTTTCGCATGGTGGGAGCACCAGGAGCTTCTCTTGTTGCCTTGAGACTTGAACCCACCCTAGCGAAGCCAGCTCGTTTGCCTTCCACGCACTCGGCTGTCAGATGCCGCTCGTAGTGCAGGAATCGGCCCGGCCCACCAGGGGTTAGCACAATTTCTAGTGAGTTGCCAGTAGGACGGGCTGCCCTGTGCTCTGTTAGTAGCTCCCAGGCCAGAAGCGTGAAAGGGCTTTTCCAGTTACGTATTGTCCTTAACAAGGATTTAGCGCTTGAAAGTTAAGACTGATGTACATTGCATTGGAAATGAACAATAAAATAGATTGCCTATGAGTGCTGGGCCGTGTGGCTTTGATTGCAGAGTATCTTACCGAGGCCTGCTCACAGCACACACCTCTGAAGGAGGGACATGTCAGCCCTAGGGCCAGGTGAGGAACCACACAACCCTGACAAGATGCAGCACTAGACCACATTTAAGACTCCTGTAGCCCTGTCACAACCACTTGCATCACCTCCTGCCCCATACAGAAGCAGATACAACCACTGTAATGGTTTGCTGGGGGACAGTAAAGTCCTTCATGCACCTGGAAATCAGTCAGGAGCATGGGCCTAAACTGCTCCAGATAGACCAGGCCACATCACAGAGAGAAGGGCAGTACTGGCTGCTGAAATCGGATGTGCTTATAAGAACATAACGGCTGTACTGGGTCAGACCAAAGGTCCATCTAGCCCAGTATCTGTCTCTTGACAATGGCCAATGCCAGGTGCCCCAGAGGGAGTGAACCTAACAAGTGATCTCTCTCCTGCCATCCATCTCCACCCTCTCACAGACAGAGGCTAGGGACACCATTCCTTACCCAGCCTGGCTAATAGCCATTTATGGACTTAACCTCCATGAATTTATCCAGTTCTCTTTTAAATGCTGTTATAGTCCTGTCCTTCACAACCTCCTTAGGCAGGGAGTTCCACAGGCTGACTGTGCGCTGCGTGAAGAAGAACTTCCTTTTATTTGTTTTAAACCTGCTGCCCATTAATTTCATTTGGTGACCCCTAGTTCTTGTATTATGGGACTAAGTAAATAACTTTTCCTTATCCACTTTCTCCACATCACTCATGATTTTATAGACCTCTATCATGTCCCCCCTTAGTCTCCTCTTTTCCAAGCTGAAGAGTCCTAGCCTCTTTAATCTCTTCATATGGGACCCTCTCCCAACCCCTAATCATTTTAGTTGCCCTTCTCTCAACCTTTTCTAGTGCCAGTGTATTTTTTTGAGGTGAGGAGACCACATCTGTACACAGTATTTGAGATGTGGGCGTACCATGGATTTATATAAGGGCAATAATATATTCTCAGTCTTATTCTCTATCCGCTTTTTAATGATTCCTAACATCCTGTTTGTGTTTTTGACCACCTCTGCACACTGCGTGGACATCTTCAGAGAACTGTCCACAATGACTCCAAGATCTTTTTCCTGATTCATTGTAGCTAAATTAGCCCCCATCATACTGTATGTATAGTTGGGGTTATTTTTTCCAATGTGCGTTACTTTACATTTAGCCACATTAAATTTCATTTGCCATTTTGTTGCCCAATCACTTAGTTCTGTGAGTGCTTGTGGGAGATTTAACCTGGACCCATGGTCTCTTCACCCAGAACTGCTACCCACCATCACAACTGGTTGCAGCAGCCAGGGGCTACCACCTCCTGCTGTATTTAACTTCCATGACATTAGCTGGGAGGGTGGTTCGGGACTGGGCCCTCCCTGGCCTGGTTAATTTTATTCCTCTAGCCCTTGCTGATCCTTAGTGTGCTGGAGTGTGGACCAGCCCTCACTGTTCCTGGGACAATGCGGATTTACGCTTCCCTGGAGAAGGTAAAGGAGAGTGAATTGACACTGACGCCCCTCGAGTCAAACTCTCCACATTTAGCTCCTCCCCCCCCCCACTCCTTGCAGGTCAGACGCTAGAGGACCAGACTAACCGTCAGGAAACAGGTTCAAATCCTAGCTCTGCAAGTGCCATTCTGTGACCTCGGCCGAGTCCTTTCCCAGCCCCCGCCAAGGGTGTCAGCTGTAAGTTCTTCTGGGCCAGGACTGACTCTGACCACGTACAACAGGTCTTGGTTGAGGTCTCAAGGCTACGTGTCTACACTGCTGTTAACCTGGGGGAGCGGTGCCTGGCTGTGTCCCCCCAGCACTGAACCACGTCCTCAGTTTCTGCACTCGCCTGGGGGCACGGCCCTGCGTTCTCTGGGCTGAGATGCTCTGGGATTCCTTCCCAGTCAATTATGGGAGAAACTCCCTTTTCTTCAGGGCAGAGAATTGGGGCAAGAGCACTGGAGGACAAGCAGCACCTGATACTTCAGCCTGCATCCTCACTGGGTTCTAATCCACCTCCCCAGCCTGGTTAGCTAGCCTGGCCTTAAAACACCCTCAGACACTCCTATGGGACAGAAATGGGGTTTGGGAGGGTTCTGGGTTAATGGTGCCATGTAGACATAACCCCCATGTTACTTCCACAGCTCCTGCTACCCAATGAGCTCAGAGCACTTACCTCAGCCCCCCATCCCCCAGGAGATTGGTACCACCCTCTTTCTCCAGCAACAGCTCACTGCGCTCCCTTTACAGGGGCTGTACCTGTTAATGGCTTTATGGGCAGACGACAGCTAATTAATTACACAGGCAAAAGCAGAGACAGGAAACAGAGCAACACTTCCTGTGAAACAGACCTACCGACACAGCAGTATGTACAACAGGAGTTTATTTTAAAAAGTCAGTCTTAAGAAAAAGTTGTCAGTGGTTCTGAGCTTGGCCCGTAAGAGTGATACAAAGAGGGATGAATCAGGTGGACAGGTCACAGCAGCTCCAAGGCCCAGCCGTCTACTTAAAGCCTTACGTCAGCTGCGCTACCCGCTCTAAGCCATGGGAGATTCATGTCACTCATCTCTACTGCTTAGGGTATCCAGCTTCCCCCTCCCACCCTGACTGGTAGAGAAAATACGGGAAGCCACACCCTTCCCCCAGCTCCTCATGGCAAGGGCCATCCATGGGGAAAATCTGGCTCCCAAAATATTCCAGGATTAATTGGCAGCTGCACCGCTCTATCCTCAAAGCTGCTGCCAGGTCAGAGCATCTCCAGGTGCTGACTGAACAGGTGAGAAGAGCCGACTGAAGGCAAGTGGCTGAAAATGGCACAATGGGCCTGAGATTTAAACCCAACTTGATCCCCCACTTGTTGGGGAAATAAAAGCCCAGAGCAGAGGCCCTCAGGCTAAAGTAGTGGGTTACACGCTACAGGCCCTGCCATTAAGCCGTCACTTAATTACAGGTGGGTATTTAGTCTGAGATGCCTCCACCTGGCAGATCTCACTAGCAACATCTGCAGCCTTCACCACTGCCAACAGCTGGAGTTTAAGACTTCACAGCACTGTAGAAACTCTCCTGCTGCTCCCGACTTTGAAGTAAGTATCTCATGAGTAGGGAAAAAGGCCGAGTTGAAATGACTTGGTCACAGCTGCAGCAAGCCAGGGGTCTGAGTTCCAGCCAGCCCTATGGCTCATGTCCCTCAGCCACTCTGATTTAGTGCAAGCCCCACCACGAGGACATGGCCCAGGCCTTGCCACAGTTGATTTGAATCTTCAGTAGCAAGTTTTTAATGCTTCATCGGTTTCCCCTCCCTAGGCACATCATTAGACCACCCGCTGGTGCCAGGTTTCATGCTGCTCAGCTTACAGGAGCGACCAGAGGCCTCCCTTTCACTCGGCTAGTTCTGAGAAACACCCCTCCCATTACACAGGTAGCAACTGTGGGGATGCAGTCGCAGGAGTGTGTTAGGCAGGCAGCGATCAGGCTGCCTGAAACTGCTGGAAGTTGTGTGAAGGAACTGGGGAGAGACACCAGCATCGCAGAATAGATACATGGAAACCACCACACGAGACGGTGACCCAGTAACCCTGGATTGGTCCTGAAAACGCTGAGTCGGGTAACAGAACAAAGGTATTGCGAGGAACCAACTGGGAACCCTCCAACAAGGCTGCAGGGAATGTAGCACTGGCATCAAATACACCCAACAAAGCAGGAGCAGCTTAAAAATATCCAAGGTCTTTAATGAGTAAATGCAACTGCGGCATCCACATTTACCTTTAATAATGGAGTTTGACGCCCACCATCTACCGCCTACAATTTCTACTCAAAGAAGTTAGCTAGTATGAAGCTCAACTTGCTGAGACGGCTGGAGTCCTCCGTGGGTGAGAGGGAAGAGCAGGGGTGGTGGGACAGGTTCTTGGTTGTGTACGGATGTGGAAGCGAGTTGTATCTCACACGCGAGAGCTGGTGATTAGATTTTGGCTTGACAGCCGCAGAAATACACAACATTGTCGGGATTCCACTACTTTGGATTCTTTTAAAAAAAAATAAAAGCTACAACTAATTCAGAGTCCGTACTTCCCAGCAGGAACCAACGAAAACCAAAACTAAGTAAACGACAGACTAATGAAAGTCTCGGTGCGCCTGGATAGATAAAAAAACATCTGTGGGAACCATCCATTGGAGCCAACGCTAGGAACTGCTGTGTTAAGTTCACAGTGCCTAGCTACCCTCCTTCGCTGTTTTAAATAAGTATGTACAACAGAGCGTCCTCGTGGAAGTCAGCAGAAAGAAGGGCTATTTAACAAGGGGTCTCGTTTTGTCGTCATCGCTACACTGGTGGGCTTTGTATTTTTTCACTTCTGCCATGTATTTGGCCCAGGCATCTCCTTTACTTGTCAAAACCTGCAGTGAGAGAGAGAGAGAGGGGCGGGGGGGAGGGGCGCTTCAAAGGCTGTAACCAAGACACGTGC
Organism: Mauremys mutica; assembly: GCF_020497125.1. Lineage (NCBI taxonomy): Eukaryota > Metazoa > Chordata > Testudines > Geoemydidae > Mauremys > Mauremys mutica. The sequence goes on from NC_059091.1 coordinate 26,522,856, forward strand.
ACTGAGTGGATTTCATTTTCAAAGCGCTTTGTACTAATTCACTACCTGCCAACGCCCTCGTCAGATAAAGTAGCCTGTTATCCCAAACAGGGACACGGACAGGACGACTTTTGCCCAAGGCCACAGCAAGCCAGTGGCAGGACTAGAACCTCGGAATCTTGACTCCCAACTCTGATCGCTAGGCCCCACTCACCCCTCCCAGAGGGGAGGACAGACCCGAAGAACCCTGATTCCCTGCCCCACCTCTGCTCTAAGCACCAGAGCCCCCTTCTCGTGCCGGGAATAGAACCCAGGAGACCTGGCATGCAAACCTCTATTCTAATCCCACACATAGCTTGAAACTGTTACACTGAAGCCCCGTTCACCACTGATGGCTGAAAGGGCACACAAGTGACTCCCTGCAAATCTCCTGCTGCATAGGACGTTGGTGTACAATTACCACAAGGCTCTACAATGACCCACCCTGCCCTCAGCCCAGGGGTGGGATGGGATTATGGCGAGGTAGCACTGCAGATACACTGTTTCCTGTGGCCCTGGGAAGCAGAGAGTAACTTGGAGCAGCTCAGAGGCTCTTCTAACTGGGGGCTTGTCTACACAGGGAAACAGCCTGGAACTGCCACGTTGGAAGTGGATTAATCTAAACACAAGCAGGCCCGCGTATTCCACACTTGGAGCGTCCACATGGACAGAACGGCTTCAATACATGGGCAACTAACCCAGAATAGCCATTCGGAGCTAACGCTCCATGGAGACACTCTTAGTCAGTCTCCCTTCACCCAGCCCCAGAATAGGTGAGCTCAAAGTCTCCTCCAAGCAGCACAGGGCCACTCAGAACTCATTTCACTCCAGAACCCGCTGCCCAGAAATGCTCCTTGATTGATCTTTCAAGAACGTTTACAATCACTAGTAATAAATCTTACAGTAGAACCTGTGTTTTACAACACCAATCTTACAACCAACCAGTTACGTGATTTCCCCATCCCACGTTGGGGGGGGATGATTTGTGTAACGAAAGTGATGTCGACGAATAACAATGTCGACATCCTTCACATTCCAATGCTGTCAATGCATTGGAAACCGCTTTGCGGCAGTTTGAAGGACAAGCAAGCAAGCTATGCAGGGCACGATACTGCAACCTATGCACCAGAAACTACTGTCATTTTGAGATCATCAAATTTATTAACTCTTCGGTTCCCAGTTGGCTCGTAAAATAGAGGTTCTACGGTCATCCCTAGCTCTTCTCTAGTGTTTTTCCCTCCAGAGATCGCAAAGCGCTTAAAGATCAGTATCACCCCATGTTACAGATGATGAAATGGAGGCACAAAGGGTCACGAATTGCCCAAGGGCGCTCAGCAAAGCAATGCCAGGAACAGAAACCAGGTCTCCCGAGTTGCAGTCCAGTGGCTATCCACTAGGCAACACTGCCACTTACCTCCTCCTCGGTCTTTTGCTTCTTTGCTACCACTCCTGTCTTCAGGGCTAGTTTGTTGCCACCTCTCCGCTTGCCCACCTGGGTGAAGGGACAGAAGACTGCAACCGTTATACGAGCCCTGGCAGCTGCAAGGGTAATGTTGCCCACTATATAATGGAATAGGGAGTCCTTCAATTAGATCATCTTAACGCGTCACGCCTGTTCTTCAGAATAAAGCTGCCAAGCGTTACCTGCAGCCTGCGCTCCCCAACACAGCCACAGATGCTAGGAGAAGACAAACGCACTTCCAACAGCTGGCTACCGACACACTGTTTGGTTTACTCCGAACGCAAGCAGATGCCAAGGGAACCGGAATCCTAACCCAGAGTTCTTCCCCATCCCAATATAAGGAAACGTTCATTTTTCGAGCCTCACGCATCCCCCTTCCACCACCTCAAATATGCCTTAGGTGGTTTCACCTACAGACATGGACAAGCATCAGTAGGGGACACTGAGCATTGCACAGCCTAGCGCATGAAGCTCTCTACACCTATCTACGGTTCAACTGCTGCCCCTGTGCAGAGCAATGTGGATTTTTCACAGACTTGAGGAAGTGCTCTGGGCACTCTAGAAATCTCTGCAGCAAGTTTATAAAGCAGGTGGGGTATTATTTTCATGCAATGACGTAAGTCGAGATTATGTGCATTCAGTAATTAGCTAAGTAGAAATCAGGGGAAGACAAACATTTTGCATAAGAATAATTCTCTCCAAGAGTCAGTCATTCCTTCATGGCCAACATCCAGTCAGGTTGCTGGGATTCCCAACCACAGCCTTGGGGAAACCCTGCTCCTGTTCCCGCTCCGAAGTCTGAATCCGACTATTTAAAGGACTTTTGAGCAAGGCAAGATGCCATGAAATCCCTGCTTCCTGCTACCCCAAAAAAGGAGATCCCAGCTCCCCGTTTCAGCCAAGCTGCAATAGTACTGCAAGCCTCGGGTGACAGCCCATCTGCCTCGCTACCAGGCCCAACACGTGCTAGGAATGTGACAGCATGGAGGCAGGGCTCTACAGCACAATGTGTGCGATTGGTGCTTCATAGCCAATTAATACACAACAAAGTAAAGGGCAGGAAACCCTCCTCCGCGGCCTTCGCACTTGGATTTTCATTCTCTAAAATCCCTGTTGATCCTGAGCTAGAGCAGGCAATGGAAAATGGGTTTTTGCTTCTCAGTGCTACCTGACACAGTGAAACTGCAGACCATTTTTCTATGAATAAAAGCCTTGTTAGCTCCACACCAGGGAGATCAGATTTGTGCCTCTATCATCACCAAGGTCTAGTTTTCAGAGATCTACTGTACTATGTTCAGACACTTGCTGGCCTGCACATGAAATCCAAAAACAGGATTTAGTACCAGTAAATGTGCAAAATTCATCCCATGGGGTGGCTATATTCTAGACGGCAGTTAAACAGCTCTCGCTAAGTGGCCTGCAGTAAAGTGGCGTTCAACATGAAGGGAATAGAAAAACATAGTACCAAAGCCTGTCCCGAACACCACAGAGCAGGCAGCTTTACCTTGGCTCGGGCCCGATTCAGCAAGGTACACAGGCACACGAATAACTTTTTTGCCTATTAACAGCCTCATTAGAGAATAATGTTAATATCTTGGTGAATCGAGGCCTATCCTATGCATTAAGCAGGCACCCGGATGGCCAGCAATGCTACTGATTATTAAGGCTACGATTTTTTCAAAGGTCGAGGAAGTCCCGGAATCTGACTTCCAGCGACCTCCGTGACTGCGGCAGCCAGGAGCTGCAGGGTCCCCCCACAGCTCCCTAACTGCTGTGGGGGGACCCTGCAGCTGAGCGCCCCGTTTTGTCATGGGTATTTTTGGTAGAAGTCATGAGTCACGGCTTCCGTGAATTTTTCTTTATTGCCCGTGACTTTTACTAAAAGAAAAATCTTAGCCTTCCTGACTAGTCAATGTACTCTACTAGGGGGTTTCAAAGGGCGCTGTGAGTGACCAGCACTGCAGGGAGGAAGGGGGGTATTAATAGCTGTGGAGGCCAGTTCTGAACGCTGAAGCCCGAAGCAGTTGAATCTCTGCATCTGTTTAACATTTGCAAACACAACGGCAGTTTTTACCCACCCCTATCACCACCTGTACGGCCGATAACTGTAGCATTGTTATCTCACTCCGTTTATTGTCCCCATCCAGCCCCCGACAACTGTTTCTGACCTTTGCTGTAGCTAACATAGTTCAAACTCTTGTGGGGACAGGGCCCTAAGGGGCATTTAGCCCCATCAGAGTTTGGTAAGTGACCTAGGTATTGTAATGGAAGGGCGGGGGATTTGCTTTAGTATCATTGCAATCTTCCGAAGTTACAGCTAACGAGCTCCCAAGCACAACAGGGGAACAGCGCTAATAATGGTTAAGGAAGCACAACCGGGATACAAGAGAGTTCCTTTGACATGTTACTCTGAAGAGTAGTCAATTAAGATGTAAAAATCCAGGGGTTTAAAAAAAACTAATCAGCAAACGTCTCTAAGAGGTAATTCCACCCACATGCCAGGAAGTGAAAAAGTCATTGCTGGAATAAGTTTCTTCTATAGCCCTAAAAAACTCTCCTTGGAAAGCAGCTTCGTCCAGAGCCTCTATTTTATAAATACAGCAAGTATCGGCAATAACTCATAGCATCTGTGGGCCCTTTACCACTTCATTCTCTCAAATCTGTGAAGCAAGAGCAGCGGGCTGCAACTCTGGACTGGGAGACATGCCTACCAGGTTCTAATCCAGCTTTGCTACTAGCCCAAGGCGGCTTTCGTCAGCTTGCAGTCTCTCTTCTCTTTCCCTAGCTCAAAATCAGGGATAATACTTACCTCTAAGGAGCACTCAGAATTAGCTACTTAGCACTGCAATGTTCTGAAGCATTATATAAACCCCAAGGATTTATTAGCCATCTGATACGGGGGCAGCCTTGATGAAGTACAAGCTCTAGTAATGACTTCACTCCTTAATGGGCACTCAGAGCACACACCAGATCAGCTTGAGCCCAGGATTGGCCATTCAAGTTCTACAAGGAACTTTCTGAGGACTCCAGCAATTAAACATTTTCCCCGCTGCTCCAGGCACATGCGCACAGCCAACGACACCTCTACCCCGATATAACACAACCCAATAACACACAAATTCAGATACAACGCGGTAAAGCAGTGCTGGGCCTGTGCACTCTGGCAGATCAAAGCAAGTTCGATATATTGCGGTTTCACCTATAAAGATTTTTTTAGCTCCCGCGGACAGCGTTATATCGAGGTAGAGGTGTCGTTGAATCTAATCCATGAAGCTGTGTGTGGAGGGGGGGTGGAAAAGGATAACCTCTGTGAGATGCATCCACAGCTTCTCCTAAAGACAAATCAGGTTCGGGGCACCTACTACCAGGCATTGGAGGGAGGCAGAAATGCCACTGACAGGGGCAGGGAGAGGAGGAAAGACTTTTCACGTGGGATGGAGGAGTTGCCTTCAGCGAGGGGGACTTGCCTCCTGGTGGGGGTGGAATGAGGACACCCAGCAAGGGAAAGCAGACCCGTTATGGAAAGGCAACGAGGACAGGAAATATGGGTTTCCTCATGTGCAGAGGGCTCTAAAGCAGCAAGAGGATCAGGAGCGGGGGGGGGGGGGGGGGGGGGGAATACCACCCCCCGAAGAGGGACAAGGGAGGGAAGGCTGCAGGCTCAGAGAATAAGGATGGGGAGGCTAGCAGGATAGGTGGCCCAGGGAGTAGATAAATATCCAGGGGAAGAGAGGAGATAGAGAAAGGGAAGAGTGGAACCTCCAGTGAAGGGGGGAGGAATTATACAGTAAAAGGAGGTGCCAGGAATTTGGGCACAGGCCCCCATGGGATGGGGAAGGCGCCAGGGAACATGGGGCAGCAGGATGGGGGTGCTGATGTCAGGAAGAGGAGGGGGTGGGATTGGGAGGCATTGGAAGAAGAGGAAGATAAGAGGATCCCGACTGAAGAGCAGGATAAGAGGAAGGCACCAGGGGGAGGGGAACACAGTGTGGGAGAGACTCCAGAAGGGAGAGTGAGTGTGTGCGTGGGGGGATTGTGCTGAGGTCAGGGAGGGGTTTGGAGGTAGATGGAATGGGAGAGGCCCCAGGGGGTGGAGGACACAGACTGTGGAGCGGGGGGGAGGGGGGAGCAGGGGGGAATAGCTGGGATGGGAGAGGCTGGGGGGGGGACGACGACTGTGGAGCGGGAAGGGGCGGAGACCGGGGTAGCTGGGATGGGAACGGGGGGGGTGAAGGCCGGGGGAGGGGGAAGCTGGGATGGGATTGGGTGGGGAGAGCAGGCCGGGGGAGGGGTAGCTGGGATGGGAGTGGGGGGGGGAGCGGAGGCCGGGGGAGGGGTAGCTGGGATGGTAACGGGGGGGCGCGGAGGCCGGGGGTAGCTGGGATGGGAACGGGGGGGGGCGGCCGGGGGAGGGGGTAGCTGGGATGGGGTAGCTGGGATGGGAACGGGGGGGTGCGGGGGTAGCTGGGATGGGACCGGGGGGGGCGGAGGCCGGGGAGGGAGGCGGGGGTAGCTGGGATGGGAACGGGGGGGGAGGGGGCGCGGCCGGGGGAGGGGGTAGCTGGGATGGGAACGGGGGGGGAGGGGGCCGGGGGTAGCTGGGATGGGAACGGGAGGGGGCCGGGGAGGGGGCCGGGGGTAGCTGGGATGGGAACGGGGGGGGGAGGGGGAGGGGGCCGGGGGTAGCTGGGATGGGAACGGGGGGGGGAGGGGGAGGGGGCCGGGGGTAGCTGGGATGGGAACGGGGGGGGAGGGGGAGGGGGCCGGGGGTAGCTGGGATGGGAACGGGGGGGAGGGGGCGGGGGCCGGGGGTAGGTGGGATGGGGCCGGGGGCGGGCGGAGGCTGGGGAGGGGGCCGGGGGTAGCTGGGATGGGAACGGGGGGGGAGAGGGGGCCGGGGGTAGCTGGGATGGGAACGGGGGGGGGTGCGGGGGTAGCTGGGATGGGAACGGGGGGGGGGGAGGGGGCCGGGGGTAGCTGGGATGGGAGAGGCCCCAGGGAGCGGGTAACAGACTGTGGAGCGGGGCGGGGAGCGGGGCCCCGGGTCCTTACGAAGCTGAGCGCGCTCCCGCTCCTCTTCTTCCCCTCCGGCGGCCGCTGCTGCTCAGTCCCGGAGTCCCCCGGGGCCGCCCCTGCCGCCGGCTCCTCCCCAGGCCCCACCGTCCCGGCGGCCGCTGCCTCCTGCCCCCCCTGGGCCGGCGCCTCCCGCCCCCGCTGCTCCGCCTCCATCTTGCGCTTGAAGAGCTCCAGGAAGCTGCCGTCGTTGGCGAAGATGTTGACGCCGCCCGGGCCCTGCGGAGCCGCCGCCGCCCGTCCCCCTCGGGCCGCCATCTTGTCCGCGGAGACCGCCGCCGCCGCGCCCCGGGGGGTGTCGGGAAAAGCCAGCGCCGGCCGCGGGGCACGACGGGACAAGCCCCAGCCCCAGGGGGTGTCGGGAGAGCGAGCGCTTTGCTGGCGCAAGGCACGCTGGGAGCGCGAGAGCGTCCCCGTAAGGGACGCTGGTCCCGCACGCGCTCAAGGGGAATGGCAGGCACCGGGACCAATGGGCGGCCAGAGCGTGAACCTCGACTCCAATCAGGGACCTGTTGGACGGAAGTGAGGCTGGCTGCGCCCCATAATCCAACGAACCAATCAGCGCCCCTCTCTTTAGCCCAATCACGTAAGGCGGATGTCATAGGGACCAATCAGATGAGGCAAAGGGGCGGAACTTTTCCGGGCCAAATCAGGGTGGGCGGGCTTCCTGAGTGACCCAGTCAGATGATGAGGGGGCGTGGTCGGACTGTACCATTGCTGTGGACTGCGGGGCTAGTACAGCGAGTGTGACGGGGTCGGGCCGCACAGTTCCGTCTTCTGTCAGTGCGGGTTCGTTCTGCGCTTCCTCCCTCCGCGAATGGTCTGGCCCAGTACCGAGTCACGTGAGCCGGTTCCAAGATGGCGGCGGCGGCGGCGGGGCCCGGCTGGGGGCCGGAGGCGGACGAGTTCGAGGACGCCCCCGATGTGGAACCGCTAGAACCGACGCTGAGCAACATCATCGAGCAGCGGAGCCTCAAGTGGATCTTCGTGGGGGGGAAGGGAGGAGTGGGCAAAACCACCTGCAGGTGAGGGGGGGCGGAGGGCCCGAGAGCGCGCGTGGCTGTACCACTGTGGGGGAAGGAGGGGTGGCAAGGCCATCGGGAGGGGTTGGGATGTACCATTATGTGGGGGGAAGAGGAGCGGTTTGGGGCGTGGCAAGGCCGCCTGGAGGGGTTGGGAAGTACCATTATGTAGGGAGAAGGGGGAGTGGTCGGGATGTACCATTACTTTCGAGAGGGGGGTGACGGTTGGGAGTGGCAAGGCCACTAGGAGGGGTTGGACGGACCATCATGCGCGGGGGCGGGGGTTGAGGCAGCCTGTAGGCGAGGGCCCATTAGAATGTACCATGGTAGTATATAGGGATAAATTGGGATGTACCATTGTGTACGAGGGGGGTGTGGGATTTACCACTAGTAAGGGGAGCAAGTGGTGAGATCATTTGTAGGGGTTGGGATGTGCTGTTGCTATGGGGTGGGGGGAGAGTGTGGCCACCTGTAGATAAGATTGGGTGGGATGTACCATATTTGTGGATGGGGGGACAACTTGTGAAGAGTGCTTGGGATATACCATTGCACCAAGGAACAGGTGGTTTCTACTGGTGCACCTGGTATGTACCATTATGCTGGGGAGGAGAATAGGGGAACAGACTATTTGTAGGGGAGCTGGAATCTACCATTGCACCTGTGGGGAAGAGGTGAAAGCACCCCCTGTCCCCATATCTCACGCCTCACCCCTCCAGCCCCATGGATTTTCCATGGCTGTTTCCCTTTTCATATCCACTGACTTGTCCCCCACAGCTGCAGCCTGGCCGTGCAGCTGTCGAAGGTGCGTGAGAGCGTCCTCATCATCTCCACCGACCCAGCCCACAACATCTCCGATGCCTTCGACCAGAAATTCTCCAAGGTCCCCACAAAAGTCAAGGGCTATGATAACCTGTTTGCAATGGTGAGTTAGGGCTGGGGGCGGTGAGGGGGCAGGAGAGGAAGGGGGAATAGGGTGGGTTTCCAACGGCTCATTCTGACGTGTGCAGGGCTGGGGCTGAGTCTCTCAGTGCTTGTAGTGACAGACCCAGGAGTCCTGCTTCCAAGTTGCCTGTTTTAACCACGTGATCAAGCTTTTTCTTAGATCTGACTCAGTTTCCCTTGGTCCAGTCTTTAGCTCCCACTTCCCTTCCAGAGCCAAGAGTCAGAGTTCTGACTCCTAGCGCCCCCTCCCCCCCCCCACTAGACCCCACTCTCAAAGCAGGGAATAAAACCCAGGAGTCCTGGCTCCCAGTCCTCCTTGCTCTAACCACCAGACCCCACTCCCCTTCCAGAGCAGAGAATAGAGCCCAGAAGCCCTGGTTCCTAGCCCCTGTTCTAACCCATCAGGCATTCTGAAATGTGTCTATCTCCCCTCTGTCATGCTCTCCTGTCAAAGGCAACAGCTGGTGCTGAGCCAATGAGTCTCCTATTGTTTGGACAGTGATGGCCACTCTTCCCTAAATGCTTTCCCCCTTCTCCTCCCTTGCTCCAGGAGATTGACCCCAGCCTGGGGGTGGCTGAGCTCCCGGATGAGTTCTTCGAGGAGGACAACATGCTGAGCATGGGCAAGAAGATGATGCAGGAGGCCATGAGCGCCTTCCCCGGCATCGATGAGGCCATGAGCTATGCGGAGGTGATGAGGTGAGCTCGGCAGCCTGGGACTGGCCCGTGATACGTGCCTGAAGCAATTGGGACCCTTAGTGGATGTTGGGATAGCTCTGACAAAAGGGTGACAAGGGCAGGCCACCTATCACAAGGGAGGAGAGGTTGAGATGTACCATTATGGGGGGGAAGGAGAAGGGGTTGGATATGTTGTAAAGGCAGGGAATGAGACCACCTATAGAGGAGGATCACTAGAATGTACCATTACAGCACCATGGGTGGGAATGAGACCATCTGTAGGTGAAAGAGGACTGTCTTCTGTAGAGGTTCTCATACTGCACTTGTCACTGGTCCTTGCACCTTTCTGTAGTGCATTAAGCAATGTGGGATGGGACAGGATGGTAAGACCATCAGCAAGGGGGTGGGATGTACCATTATAGTCAGAAGGCAGCTATATGTCTTCAGGGTGGGTACATTTTCCCCCCCCCCCCCATGGCGTTTTGCTCAGGCCTGTGAGATCTGGGTTCAGCTGTGGACTCTGCGTGTGCAGCTGTTGGCAGGGTCAGAGGCGTGACCTAATGGACAGGGCATAAACTCAAGACCTCTATTTGGTTCACAGCTCTGCCCGAGGCGTCTGCTGGGGCTATGGGCTCGTGGCTGTGGCTGATAGGGCCTCAGTTCCCCAGCTGGAAAGCGGAGCTAAGAGCATTTCCCTTGTCCTTCTCTTCTGTTTGCGCTGCGACCTCTTCGGGGCACGGCTTCTCGCACTGTGCAGCGCCCGGCACAGTGGGACCCCTCCAGGCTCGATTATAATATTACAGTTATTGAGAACGATCACAAAGGCTTCTCAGCGCAGCATTTGGAAATGTAAATCGAGCAGAAGCAGAACCCGTTCCCCCTCCACAGCACATAGTTCACCTGAGACTCTTGAGTATGGGAGTGAAGTTCTAGGTAGCCAATCCCAGTCCAGTTCCACCCCCATCTGACAGCTGATTGGCCACGGGAGACAGGAGTTGGGTGGCTCACAGTTCTGGGAACAGGTGTCACAAAATCCACCACTGCACTTGACACCACTGTGCCAATTTGTGCCAAGCATGGAATGGACCACAGAGGGTGAACTCCCCTCTAGGGCAGGGGTGCCACTGCTCTGCCTGGGGGGGATCTAGAGGACTCTAGTTATCCGGGTGTGAGTTCATTACAGTGGGGGGGCGGAGGGGGTGTTGGGAACAAGCCTCTCCCCTGCATGTGGAAGAGCACTCTAGGCTGTACCATTACAGTCAGAGAGGGGAACAAGACCAGTTTCAGGTGAGGGGGAGCTTTGGGATATACCATGTCAACAGGAGGACTCTGGGATGTACCATTACAGCCCCTTGCGGGGACAGGGGACAAGACCACCTACGAAGGGGGGATGTTCTCGGATGTGCCATTACAGAGGGGTGCTCTGGGATGTACCATTACCACCTCCAGTGGTGTTGGGGGGAGGAAGGAGCCCTCTGGTATATACCACTCCAGCCAGCCAGGGAAGGGAGAGACTGGTTTGGGTCATGTGTAGTTTCGCCAGCACTAGGGAGAAGGGAAGGGGGGCACCCCGGATTATTGTGGGAATGAGATGAGGGGGGTTACACTTCTGAGGCTAAGCCCCAGGCTCCCGGCCCTGGTGCTAATGTCTGTCTGGCACACACAGGCTGGTGAAGGGGATGAATTTCTCCGTGGTGGTGTTCGACACAGCCCCCACTGGGCACACCCTGCGACTGCTCAATTTCCCCACTATCGTGGAGCGGGGCCTGGGCCGCCTGATGCAGATTAAGAACCAGATCAGCCCCTTCATATCTCAGGTAAGTGGGGAAGGGAGCTGGGGAGCCAGTCACTAACTTGGTATCTGATACCAAACTGCGAGTAGCTTGGGCTACACCATAGACTGGGTCGTGGTGTGCAGCACTCGATTGCGCTGGCCTGGGTCCTGGTGTGCAGCACTCGATTGCGCTGGCCTGGGTCCTGGTGTGCAGCACTCGATTGCGCTGGCCTGGGTCCTGGTGTGCAGCACTCGATTGCGCTGGCCTGGGTCGTGGTGTGCAGCACTCGATTGCGCTGGCCTGGGTCCTGGTGTGTCGCACTCAGCGGCTCTGATCTGGCCTGGGGCCTCATGGGTAAGGCTTATCCCTCTGGCGTAAGTCAGGTTGGGCTTGGCTGGGGCTATGGACACCCCGTCCTGGGGTCCAGCTGGCTGAGCATGCCATGGGACTGCATCCAGCTCAGGGCGTTGGGCTCAGAGCGCTAGCCACTGGCCGGCTCTCTTCGCTGAGCTGTGGTGTTGCATCCCATCCCTCTCCAGATGTGTAACATGCTTGGCCTGGGGGACATGAACGCCGACCAGCTGGCCTCCAAGCTGGAGGAGACCCTCCCCGTCATCCGGTCAGTGAGCGAGCAGTTCAAAGACCCGGTAAGAACTCAACAAGGGGGTAAGTGGCGGGTCCATCGTTGCCTCTTTCGGCTGAGGCCAGCCCCCGTGCAGAATGCAGTGAAGGCAGGAGGCACGTCGTGCTTGGACGCTGTCACAATGAGGATCTGTCTGTATTCCAGTAGCACCCAGAGGCCCCAACCCAGGCCCCATTGTCCTGGGTCCTACGCTCATAGATCCTAAGGCTAGAAGGGAGCAGTGCGACCATCTAGGCCAGGGGGGCTCAAACTTCATTGCTCCACGACCCCCTTCTGACAACAAAAATTCCTGCAGGACCAAAGCCTGAGCCCACCCGCGCCCCGCCAGCCCGGGGAGGAGGGGGCCAGGGCTTGGGCTTTGACTCTGTGCCCCAGCAAATCTAAGCCAGCCCTGGTGACCCCATTAAAATGGGGTCTTGACCCACAGTCTGAGAACCGCTGAGTAGTCTGACGTCTCGTAGGGCACCGGCCTGAATTCATTCCTGTCTGAACTAGAGCAGAAAAACAGCTGGTCAGGACTTAAAAATGGCCAGTGACGGAGGATGCATCAGAGCCCTTATTAAGTTCTTCCAATGGTAAATTACCCTCCCTGCCCCCACGTTTCCGTCTGACTTGGTCTAGCTTCAGCGACCAGCTGTTGGAATTTCTCGGGCGGCTCAGTCGAGCAGACAAAGCTCTGTTATCTGCTCCCCATGGAGGTACTCGCAGCCTGGGATCAGGTCACCCCGAACCTTCTCCTTAAGGTAAACAGACTCGCTCCTCGAGGCCGGCGCCGTGGGGCATGATTTCCACTCCCTTCTCTCATGGCTGCTCTCTGAAAGGTAGCAATGAGCTTACAGGTTAAGGCCCTTTGCCTGCCTAAGTTCTTACCTGGCTCTCATGGCCTGGGCTTGTCTACACTTGAGAGTTAACCCGGATTCACGCAGGATGCGAATTTAAAGTACGCCAGCTGTTCCTGCTGACCTCCGTGTTCCTGTGTCGCTGAACCCACTTTGCAATCTGTTGTGATGGGCTCAGATCCAATCTTCACAGCACCCCTGTGAGAAAGGGGGGAAGCACCTGCCCCATTTTCACGTGAGGCCCAGAGAGGGATAAATGATTTGCCCGGGGCTCTGTGGCAGACCCGGGGTGGGTGTGGGGGTTAGTTTCTGGAGTCCCAGGCCAGTCTACACCCAAAACTTAGCCCTGTGTGACATAGCTAGGTCTATGTCACGCCCTGAGCACTTCTTCCATTGACCTGGCTACTGCCTCCCGGAGAGGTGGATTCCCTACGTCAAGGGGGGAGAACTCCTTCAAGTGTTAGTAGCCAGGGTTGGGTAGGAAGGGGCGGGATCTTTTCGGTTGGGATGGCAACATCCCTGCAGCACCTGCCACCCAGACATCTCATCAGCCCATTGGTGCTCTTAACGTGTGTTTTCCCCTCCCGTTGGGACAGTGAAACTGGGCGGGTCCGTTTGACCCTCTCGGTTGGTCAATTTCTAGTTCTCTGGCATTAGCCCAAGGCTGTTTGTGTTGAGAAAGGTGCCCTGCCTGGTATCTGATACAAACTGGAGTCTGACAGAGTTGAAATGTTAATTGACAAGGAGCCCTGGGGGAAGACTCCAGGCCGGATTCCTGGTCCCTTGGTTCTTGCACATGGGGCAGGGATGAAGGACCCATCTTCAGGTCACTTTTGTTCTCCCTGCGTTCTTGGGGTCCTGCTGGTGCAATTTAGAGCAGCCTCGAGGCTGCTCTAGTTTGTGGTGTTGATTCCTATGGGCCCCGGGAAGCAGAGCGTAGCTATAGGGCATTTCGGTTGGATGTATTCCTGGAGATTTCATCACATGACATAACTGTTAATTCAAAACTAATCTTAATTCCTGGAGACTCCAGGCCAATCCGGGAGGGATGGCAACCCTAATAAGGCAGCGTACCTCATCCAGCCCCCTGACTTACCCAGAGGTGTGCATGGGTGGGGAGGATGAGTTTGGGCCCCCTTTGGGCTGCTCCAGCAGTGTCAGGCCTGGTATTGCTAACGCCCCGAGCTACAGTGAGCCCAGCACCACCAGTCCCGGCACATTCCTGCAAAGCTGCTGTGGAATTCGCTGCCACAGGGGGAACCCTCCTATCTGCCTTGAAAAGCAAAGGGTTGGGGGCAGGCCAGGCCCCGGTGACTTCTCGCCCACTCACACTGCTGCTCCCGGCTCTGGATGCTGCAGGGCAGACCCTGATTGCCCGGGGGGGTGGGGGGGGAGGAGGAATTCCCACTCCCCACCCCCACATCTGCACCCTTCTCTGATTTAACCTCTTCACATTGCTCAGGGGAGGGGGCAGGACGGTTAGGACCCCCCCACGCAGCTAGAGGAACCGGTGGGTCCCAGCCTGGGATTGGGGCTGGGTGGGCCCGTTGAGCTCATCCTGCCTGGGAAAGCTCTTGGCTTTTAAAAGCGACTGAGTGGATGTAGTGGGTAGCGCCCAGGGTGCTGGCTGCTGGGCAGACACAGGCCAGGCGGCCGGGCCCCCACCCCAAAGACCTTCCCAGCCAAGCATAAGAAAAGATCATGTGAAATCTGCTCTTAGGCTCTGCTGGCCTGGGCTTGGGAGCCTGCCTGGCTTTGAGTTCCCGTAACAAACACTTCACTTCCTGTGCGTTGTTCCTGCCCAGGGCTCCAGCAGTGACATGGGTTTGGGGAGAAGGTTGCATACAGGTCAGTGGGGTGAGAGCCTCTTAGCATTGTCCTTTGTCTCCCTTGGGGAGGGAGCATGGTCTAGTGGGTAGAGCAGAGGGGACTCCTGGGTTCTGTCCCCAGCTGGGGGAGGTGAGTGGGGCCAGTAGGTTAGAGCAGGAGAGCTGGGAGCCAGGACTCCTGGGTTCTATCCCCCACTCTGGAAGGTGATTGGGGCCAGTAGATTAGAGCAGGAGAGCTGGGAATCAGGACTCCTGGGTTCTATCCCCTGCTCTGGGAGGGGAGTGGGGTTCAGTGGTTAGAGCCGGGGGGGGGGGCTGGGAGCCAGGACTCCTGGGTTCTATCCCCAGCTCTGCCATTGATGTGCTGTGTGATCCTAGGCAGATCTCTTCCATTCTTGGTTGCGGGGGCTCTCTCACACACCCACACCCGCTGGGGTGGGGGTCCTGGAAGGGCCCTGGGAGCAGAGTAACAGTGTCACCCCCCCGCCCGGCAGGAGCAGACCACCTTCATCTGCGTCTGCATCGCTGAGTTCCTGTCGCTCTACGAGACGGAGCGCCTCATCCAGGAGCTGGCCAAGTGCAAGATCGACACCCACAACATCATCGTCAACCAGCTGGTGTTCCCGGACCCGGAGAAGCCCTGCAAGATGTGCGAGGCCCGGCACAAGATCCAGTCCAAATATCTCGACCAGGTAGGGAGGGGGCTGGGCAGCTGCCCCCTGGACCCACCCCTCTGGGTTCCCCCTGCCCCTGAGCTGGGCTCCTCCCCCCGCCCCTTCCCCTAAGGTGGCTGCACTGTGCACCTTCCAGCTTCTCCAACTCCACCCCCAGGGGCTGAACTAGGCTCCTTCTCTGGCAGGGGGAGCTGAGATCAGTGGGTACAGACGTGTCCCCGTGGGCCGGAACCCCCCTTTGTTACGGCTTCCGGTGGCTCCTGGAACCCAGGCATCTGCCAGCCCGGCCCTGGGGGCCTTAACCCGCCCTGCTGCCACGTGAGCCCCGGCCCTGGCGGAGCAGCTCGGCCCCCTACCCTGATCCAGCCTCCAGCTCCGCTGGCACCGACCAACGGCCGAAGGGGCCCACGGAGCCTGCGCCCCCTCTGGGGCGGTGCTCCCCGGGAGGCTGGTTCTCTCTCACCTCTCCCCACCCCCGCAGATGGAGGACCTGTACGAAGACTTCCACATCGTCAAGCTGCCGCTGCTGCCCCACGAGGTGCGAGGAGCCGACAAAGTCAACACCTTCTCCAGCCTCCTCCTGGAGCCCTACAAGCCGCCCAGCGCCAACTAGGGCCGCGCGGCCGCTGCTCCGGTCTGGATCATTCCACTGCGTCGGTTACACACCCGGCCCCCACCCCTGCCGAGCACAATCCTTCCCGCCCTGTCTGTCACGTGATGGGGAGGCTTGCAGTCAGCTGGGGTGGGGGGCGTATTTATTTCCCCTTCCACGGAGGGGCAGGATCTCTCTGCCGCAGGCAGAATACTGGATTCCCTCCCCCCCTCTAAACACCCCCCCCCAGTAGTCTCAAGGCTGCATTAAAAACCAGCAATCGCCCTGTCCCTCTCCCCCTTCCCTTCCGTAGGGGGCTGCGCCACTACAGGTCACTTGATGGGTCCCTTGTCTCTCCCCTCCCCTCTTTCTCCCAGCGTGCTCTGCTGCTCCCCCCCCTCGGTGGAGGGGGTTCTCCGGACGCTGGGAGGCGGAGGGGGCTCTGCCAGGTGTTGTACAAAGCCGAGGCCCCAAAGCTTAAGGAAAAACGTTGTAAATAATAATAAAAAAAAAAGTAGAGGAAAGTCCAGCTGTGGGGTGTTCTTGGGGGAGGGGCTGGGACTTCCCGTGGGTGGGCGAGGGGCTGCATAGGGGAGTGGGGTGCCCCTTGGCCCAGCTCAAAGCAGAGGCGGGGGGCAGCAGGGAGCCCTCTACGTGGCACAGCCCATGGGGCTTCCTGCAGGGTGGTCACTGTGCTGTGTGGGGAACTCGAGCCTTGATGTGGAGGCAGTACGGGGTAGGGGTTGGAGCAGGGGGTGGGGCGAGGGCTCCCACGTGGGGTCTAGCGGGTGGTTAGTCCAGGGACACGGGGCGTCAGGGCTCCTGGGTTCTCTCGCTCCCCTCTCTGCGCCAGCCGGTGTAGTGCGGGGCGGGGGGGCGCTGGGGAAGGACAGGCAGCCCTTTATGAGCACTACAGGGGTGCGCTTGCTGTATTGACAAAGGGGCTGGCGGGGACGGAGCCCAGAAGGGAGAGAAAACCAACGCTTGGGACTGGGGGTGGGGGGGGGAAGCAGGGCTGGATTCTCAGTCCCTCCCTCCTTGCATGTGGGCTGCGGGGGTGGGGCTTCCTTGGCATCCCCTGTATTCTGGGCCCCGGCATCAGTTAGAGCAGCCTCTGGGCTGCTCTACCTCTCGCTCTGCACCTCCTGTGGTGCAGAGCCGGCTCTACCCTTCCGCCATGCTGGGGGGGGTCATAGGGGGCTATTCGCACCGACTGTATGACCCCTGCGGTGTCCTGCACAGCAGTACGAGGAGCTGGCAGCTTCTGCGCTCAGGCCCTGGGCCTGGAACCCTTCGCCCGGCGTGGAGGGGCTGCAGCTTCCCATTCAAGCCCGGCCGAGGCAGGTTGGTGCCTCGGACGTGTGGCCCCCGAGCTCCCTGTGGGGTGAGGGGCCAGTCCCCAGCGGGGGGGCCTCTCCCCCCCCCCCGAGAGCTGTAAGGGAGGCGGACGATGATTTCAGGTGCCAGTCAGGAGGCTGGGCCCTCCCCCTGCAATGGCTGGGAATGGGGAGCAGCCCTCAGGGCCCCGGTTCCCTGCCCCCCTGCACTGCAGCCTGGGCCCACTTCAGTCTTCATGGCTGGGGGCTGCCTGGAGCCCCCAGGTCTCTGGTGGGGGCTGCCCCCGAAAATCCCGCCCCCCTCCATGGGTTTGGTGAGCTGGTTCCTTCCCTGAGGCCAAAGGGAGCGAAGCCCTTGCTGAGGGGGGCTGTCGGACCGGGGTGACCCCTGGCTTGAATCCCGCCCCCTGTCGATTGCCTCTGCTTGGTGGAATTGGGCCTGGGGGGGGGGGGGGGGCTGGAGGCTGGTATTAAACTGTGCTTGGCAGGGGGCTGGGGGCCTCCCCCATGTCCCATCTCTGCTCTCCGGCCCTACCTGGGCACTGGGGGATGGGGATCGAGCACCTGCCTCCCCGGTTCCTTCCCAGCCGCCTGAGGCTCTGCCGGGAAGCTGGAGGGGGGATTGCACCAGCCTTATCTCGAGGGGCTTCAAAGGGCGGGGGGGGGTGTCCTGTGGATCAAAGCCGACAGCAGGAGGCAGGACTCCTGGATTCTATCAGCAGCTGAGGGGGGTCTAGTGATTGGAGCAGAGGGCTGGGAGCCAGGACTCCTGGGTTCTATCCTCAGCTCTGGGTGCAGAGTGGGGTCTAGTGATTGGAGCAGGGGGCTGGGAGCCAGGACTCCTGGGTTCTATCCCCAGCTCTGGGTGCAGAGTGGGGTCTAGTGGTTAGAGCGGGGGGCTGGGAGCCAGGACGCCTGGGTTCTATCCCCAGCTCTGGGTGCAGAGTGGGGTCTAGTGGTTAGAGCAGGGGGCTGGGAGCCAGGGCTCCTGGGTTCGGCACCGGAGGGGGAAAGCAGGGCCTAGCAGTCAGAACAGCACAGTGGGAGCTGGGATTCCTGGGTCGCTTCTGAGGGGGGGCCGCGGCTGGGCTCGGTGACCGGGTCCGAGCCTCCCAGGCTCTGGCTTTGCCTGGGCTGGGGGCGCGGGCTGCAGCTGCGTGCCCACCCTGTGCCCGCCCTGTGCCCGGCTGCAGCAGGGCTGTGAGGCGTGAGCGATGGGCTTATGAAACACGAGGGGCCCCGTGTGCGCCCAGGACGGGGGTTATGTAAGTCGCTCCCTGCCCGTGTCTGGAACTTGTGTCTGCCCCAGCAAGGGGCTGGGGGGGGGGGCTCATTAGCGCTGACCCACTCGGCCATGTGTCTCCAAGCTGCCCGCTATGGTGGTGGGCACCGGCGCTGATCTTAAAGGGCCAGTGCCCTGCTCCATGGCTGTTTCCTGTTAGTGCATGAGGGGGGGGGGTTGACTCTGCCCATTAGGGGCTGCTGCAGGAGGAGAGTGGAATCTAGTGGTTAGGGCAGAGGGGGCGGAGAGCAGGACTCCTGGGTTCTATCCCAGGCTCTGGGAGGAGAGTGGGATCTGGGGTGGGGGGGGAGCAGGACTCCTGGGTTCTATCCCAGGCTCTGGGAGGAGAGTGGGATCTAGTGGTGGTGTGGGGGCAGCAGGACTCCTGGGTTCTATCCCAGGCTCTGGGAGGAGAGTGAGATCGGGAGTGGGGGGGGAGCAGGACTCCTGGGTTCTATCCCAGGCTCTGGGAGGAGAGTGGGATCTAGGGGGGGGGGAGCAGGACTCCTGGGTTCTACAGCCATCACTTGCGGGGGTGCTCAGGCTGCCAGAGCAGGATCTGCTCCCGTCCCTCGTAGTGGGAGTCACACCTCCCCCCCCCCCACTGCCCAGCACGGCACAAGCTGCCCCCTCCTCCCTTCCCAGCCCCTGGCTTTGCAGACAAACGGGGGGGGGGGGGGCTGCAGGCTGGTCCATGTGCCAGGGAGGATCTGGAAGAGGCGATGATGGGGGAAGGGGGGTGGTTAATGTCTGGTGGGGGGGGGACTTGCCTCAGCCTCCGGCCAGGTGCTGCCCTGGGGAGCCCCCGTGACCCCTGCGAGCCCCTGGGGGGGGGGGTTGCCATGTGTTGCTCTGGGGCAGGGCCGGGCTCACCCCCCCCCCAGGCCATCAGCAGGGAGCCCCCAGCCCGCATCGTTCCCGGCGGGCAGGGCTGATTGGGGGGCGGGAGGGGCAGCCAGTGCTTAGCCAGGTATGTGCTGGGTTTGCCCCCCAGCCCAGCGCGCCCCCCCCCAGCCCCACAGCTGCCTTGCTCCTGGTGGCAGCGACCATCACCCCCCTTAGCACTGCCCCAGGCCCTGCTCGCTTGGGTCACACCCGGCACCCTGCTCCCAGGAGTCCCTGCTCCCAACCCCCCTGCTCCAACCATTAGATCCCACTCCCCTCCCAGAGCCGGGGAGAGAACCCAGGAGTCCCGGCTCCCAGCCTGCCCTGCTCCACCCACTGGCCCCCACTCCCCTCCCAGAGCCGGGGAGAGAACCCAGGAGTCCCGGCTCCCAGCCTGCCCTGCTCTACCCACTGGCCCCCACTCCCCTCCCAGAGCCAGGGAGAGAACCCAGGAGTCCTGGCTGCCACACACCCTCGCTCTACCCACTAGCCCCCACTCCCCTCCCAGAGCCAGGGAGAGAACCCAGGAGTCCTGGCTGCCACTGCCAGCCCCCCCCCCCTGCTCTACCCACTAGCCCCCACTCCCCTCCCAAAGCCCGGGGAGAGAACCCAGGAGTCCCGGCTGCCCTGCATTTCTGGGAAGGGGGTTGCATAACTCCGGAGAATGTGCCGGGGGCTTTGGAGACTCGGGGCTGGAGCACGTGCATTGTCTGAGGTGTTTGCCCTGCTCCCCCCGCCCGCAGGGATCAAACCTTGGGGGTGTTGACTCGTCAAACAGATCGAGCGATAGAAGCCAATGGCAGGAGGGAGCCGGTGCCCTCAGGCCCCCTGCGGCGGGGGGGGGGGGGAACACACACACTCCAGCACCTCCCATGCTCTGCTACTGGGGGGAGGCAGGACACCTGGGTTCTCTTCCCAGCTCGCGGAGGGGAGGAGTTGGATCTAGTGGTCAGAGCAGGTGGGGTGGGGCGGGGCCCGGGGGGCTGGAGATGGGAATAGGAGCAAGGAGTCCAGCCCCCTACTCTAACTCCGACCCCGCTCCCTTCCCAGAGCAGGACCTGACCCCCAGCCCCCTCCTTAATCGCCCCACCAGCCCCCAGAGCCAGGAACAGAACCAGGAGTCCTGACTCCCAGCCCCCTCCTTAATCTCCCCACCAGCCCCCAGAGCCAGGAACAGAACCCAGGAGTCCTGACTCCCAGCCCCCTCCTTAATCTCCCCACTAGCCCCCACTCCCCTCCTGCTCGATCGTTTCTCAGCCCCCTTAACTGCCCCTGAAACCAGCCACAGGATCTGACCCTCTGTGATCCCTGAGGAGCTGGTGCCAGTACAACCCAGCCCCCCGCTCCAGCGGTGGGAAAGGAAGCTACGCCCCCCCCAGGGCCCGTCCCTCTAATCCCCCCCCCCCCCCCCCCCGCCAGGCAATCAAAGGTTCTGGGAGGACAAAGGTCAGAGGGGTGGGCTCGGAGGTATTTAAACAGCAGCCCAGGGGAGTGGGTCTCTCTAAGCAGCTGCAGTCCCGCCCTGGTGTCCCCCTGGCTGCTCCTGGAGGTCCCTGGGTGTCTTCACCTTCCCGGGCCCGGCTCCTTGGCCCCCCAGGAGGAGAGGGGGGGGGCGGGTAGATTTGCTGCTCGGCTGCCTTCAGTTTAACTTCTCCTCCACCAGTGGCTGATTGCGAAGAGACCCGGCAGATCCAGGCAAGGTCAGTGACAAGCCCCCCCCTGCCCCCAAATCGGAGGCCCCTGCAGTGGTGGGAATGGGGGGGTGGGAGTGTGAGGTGCTGAGCAGACAGTGGCGGGGGGGAGTGAGCCTGTGCTGGGAGCCGCACGGACACCCCCTCTTTCCCCGTGGGGCGCTCGGCAGCCCTGGTCCCAGGCTCAGCTCCTTTCCAGACGTGAGCCTCAGCTCTGTCTCTAAAGACCCAATCCTGCAACCACAGATTAGGGGTCATTACGGTAGCACCCAGGATCAGAACCCCATTGGGCTGGGGGGCTGAACAGGTTTAGGTGTATTACGGTAGCACCTCAGCACCCCTGTCATGCTGCACAACCCCCGGGGGCGGGGGGTGTAAGTGATGTCGGTAACCCCCCACCCCCACCCCAGCAGTCACAAAATCATGAGACAGGCACCTACAAACATTCCCGGCCACCTGGGGGCTGGTTTCATTGGCCATCTGCTGTGGCCCCTGCCGGAGCCGGACACTTTCAAGGCCTTTTCTGCAGCTGGCAGGGCGAGAAGCTCCGGGGAGCGAGCGTCTCAGAATCCCATGACTCTGGGAGCTGAAGCTTGACAGACAAAAAGACCCAAGATCAGAACTGTGGTTAAAAGGAGGCGGCTCGCAGCAGTTCGGCTGCTTTGAAACGAGCGCCAGTGAAGCCGACTATGGAAATCACCCAGGGGCTCAGGCCTGGCGGGACAGCGAGCTCATGGATCTGACCCAGCTAGAGCACTTCTAGGTGTCAAAGGTGAACGCCGCTGTCTGGGGAATCATGGTTCAGTTCCCAGCAATGGCTGGAGCCCTGCGTGTGCAGGCCAGGCCTCAAGCACTGGCCTCTGGCTGGCCAGCGAATCGCAGTAGCAGCGGCTGGAATATTTGGGGACTGGTTTTCGCAATTGCTCTTTAACTACTGAGATGTGCTAGTCTATAAGGTGCCACAGGACTCTGCTGGTTTCTAACGGTTATCAGACGGGCTGAGCCGGGACTATGATGTTCCTGGACTTTGAGTGGGGGCTATTGGCGAGCTCGGGAAGATGATGTGAATCGGGACGATCGAATTATTGGAAAGTTTAGTTCGGGGGTTTGCAATCGGGAGGGTTTGGGACCCCTCAGGGGGTCGTGAGGTTATTACACGGGGGGGGGGGGTCGCAAGCCATCAACCTTCCCCCCAAACCCCACTTTGCCTCCAGCATTTATATTGGTGTTAAATAGATACAAAAGTGTTTTTAATGGATAATGGGGGGGGGGGTCGCACTCAGAGTCCTGCGATGTGAAGGGGTCACCAGTAAAAACGTTTGAGAGCCGCGGGTTTAGTTAGTTGAAGCTTTAAAATGTTACCACTTTAACCCCCCTCTCCCAGCGTCCCTTTGTGGGAAAGGGGTTATAGTGGGAGCCAGGACTCCTGGGTTCTGTCCCTGCTCTGGGAGGGAGTGAGGTCTAGTGGTTAGGGCTCCCCCCCCGCCCCAGTCCTGCCCCAGTGCATGGGGTGGCCCCCGTGACCTCCTGACGTCCCTTCCGGCCTTTCTCTGACCCCGTGGCCGTCGCTGTCCGTGTGTCTCTGCAGGGCCCGTGTCCCCCCGGCCGCCCCGCCATGACTGTCACCTACACGGCCCGCGTGGCCAACGCCCGTTTCGGGGGCTTCTACAAACTGCTGCTGCTCTGGCGCGGGAGCATCTACAAGCTGCTGTACAAGGAGTTCCTGGCCTTCTTCGTCACCTACCTGGGGCTCAGCCTGACCTACCGGTGAGGGGGGCCCTTTGCACGCGCGTGTGCCCCGGGCCTGTGCACGGCTGTGGTGAGCGTGCCCCTTGCACATGTGCTTGTGGCTCTTTGCACGCGTGTGCAGGTGGGTGGGGGGCAGAGCATGTCCCCGGCCCCTCGCACGTCTGTGTGCCTGCGCTCTCATCGGGGGGAGGGGCGTGCGGCACTTTGCACGTGTGTGTGGACGCCCCATCCCCGTGCACGGTCTGGGTGGAAACCCCCCGGGCGAGGGCACCAACCTCCTTGCATTTCTCTCCCCTCCCCCCCCTCCCCCCGGCCCAATTCCCACCCGCAGCTTCGTCCTGGCCGAGGATCAGAAACGCTACTTTGAGAAACTGGTGATTTACTGCGACAACTACGCCAACCTGATCCCCGTCTCCTTCGTGCTGGGTAAGAGCCGGGACCCCCCGCCCAGCCCCTCGTGTGAGAGACCTGCCCTCCTCCCCCCGGCCCCTGCCCTCTCCGAGGGCGGGCAGGCACTATAGGGTGTATGGGCCCCACTGGCTCCCCCCCTGGGGGGCAGAATGCCCCTCTGGGCTGTTTGTAGCACGATGGGGGGGCTGTGGGTGTGGGCTCAGCTCGGGGGGGGGGCTGTGGATGTGGGCTCAGCTCTCCCACCAGGGCGGGACCAGCCCTGGGTTCGAATCCCGCTAGGCCCCTCAAGCCAGGGCTGGGACCCTCCAGTCGAACGGGGTGAGAGCGAGCGACTCCTCCCGGCCCCATTGGATCCCACTGACCCGCCTGGGCTTGGTTTGCTGTGCCCCCTGGGCAGGGCTGGGGTCCAGGACGCCGGGGTCCTGTGGCCGGCTTGGGCCCTGACTCCTGGGCTTGTCCCTTTGCCCGCAGGCTTCTACGTCACGCTGGTGGTGAACCGGTGGTGGAGCCAGTACACCTGCATGCCCATGCCCGACCGCCTGATGTGCGCCATCTCCGGCTCCGTGCACGGCGGGGACGAGCGGGGCCGGCTCTACCGCCGCACCCTGATGCGCTACAGCAGCCTCTCGGCCGTGCTCATCCTGCGCTCCGTCAGCACCGCCGTCTTCAAGCGCTTCCCCACCATCGACCACGTGGTGGAGGCAGGTAGGTGCTGGGGGGTGCTGGGCTGCAGGGAGCGGGGCGAGGGCTCAGTAGGGGGCGCTGGGCTGCAGGGAGCAGGGCAGGGGGTCAGCAGGGGGCGCTAGGGGGCGCTGGGCTGCAGGCAGTGGGGGGGCTCAGCAGGGGGCGCTAGGGGGCGCTGGGCTGCAGGCAGGGGGGGAGGGCTCAGCAGGGGGCGCGAGGGGGCGCTGGGCTGCAGGCGGGGGGGGCTCAGCAGGGGGCGCTAGGGGGCACTGGGCTGCAGGCACGGGGGGCTCAGCAGGGGGCACTAGGGGGCGCTGGGCTGCAGGCAGTGGGGGAGGGCTCAGCAGGGGGCGCTAGGGGGCGCTGGGCTGCAGGCAGGGGGGGCTCAGCAGGGGGCGCTAGGGGGCGCTGGGCTGCAGGCAGTGGGGGGGCTCAGCAGGGGGCGCTAGGGGGCACTGGGCTGCAGGCAGTGGGGGGGGGCTCAGCAGGGGGCACTAGGGGGCACTGGGCTGCAGGCAGTAGGGGGGGCTCAGCAGGGGGCGCTAGGGGGCGCTGGGCTGCAGGGAGTGGGGCAGGGGGTCAGCAGGGGGCGCTAGGGGGCACTGGGCTGCAGGGAGTGGGGCAGGGGGTCAGCAGGGGGCGCTCTCCCTGGCAGGCAGGGCTGGCCCCAGGGGGTGCTGGGCTGCAGGGAGCGGGGCGGGGGCTAAGCAGGGGGCACTAGGGGGTGCTGGGCTGCAGGCAGTGGGGGGGGGCTCAGCAGGGGGCGCTGGGCTGCAGGGAGCGGGGCAGGTGGTCAGCAGGGGGCGCTCTCCCCGGCAGGCAGGGCTGGCCCCAGGGGGCTCTAGGGGGCGCTGGGCTGCAGGGAGCAGGGCAGGAGGTCAGCAGGGGGTGCTAGGGGGCGCTGGGCTGCAGGGAGCAGGGAAGGAGGTCAGCAGGGGGCGCTGGGCTGCAGGCAGTGGGGGGAGGCTCAGCAGGGGGCACTGGGCTGCAGGGAGCAGGGCAGGGGGTCAGCAGGGGGCGCTAGGGGGCGCTGGGCTGCAGGCAGTGGGGGGGGCTCAGCAGGGGGTGCTAGGGGGCACTGGGCTGCAGGCGGGGGGGGGCTCAGCAGGGGGCGCTAGGGGGCGCTGGGCTACAGGCAGTGGGGGGGCTCAGCAGGGGATGCTAGGGGGCGCTGGGCTGCAGGCAGTGGGGGGGGCTCAGCAGGGGGCGCTAGGGGGCGCTGGGCTGCAGGCGGGGGGGGGCTCAGCAGGGGGCGCTCTCCAATCCCGAGCCGAGCTGCAATCCGCTGGGAGACAAAACTCAAGGCCCCAGGCCCTGGCGGGCAGCACAGCTCGGCTGTCACTCCCCATTTGAGTCGGGGGGTTGAACCCCGGTGGCCTGGCTGGCGCCCAGCCCCGGAAATTCCTTTCCAGCTCCCTGACTCCCTCCCGCTGCTTCAGCTGGATCCAGATCTCACTCCACGGCCTGATCAAAACCTTGGCGCGGCTCTTCAGCAGCCTCCGTGCCAAAAGCCGCTGCGTCTCGCTGCCTTGCCAGGGTTCCTGTGTAAACAGCCCCCAGCCCCACCCCAGAGGTGGCTGCATCTCAGCGCCGGGCCAGGGGTCTCTGTGTAAACAGCCCCCGGCCCCACCCCAGAGGCGGCTGCATCTCAGTGCCGGGCCAGGGGTCTCTGTATAAACAGCCCCCGGCCCCACCCCAGAGGCGGCTGCAGCTCAGCGCCGGGCCAGGGGTCTCTGGATAAACAGCTCCCGGCCCCACCCCAGAGGTGGCTGCAGCTCAGCTCCAGGTGAGGGGCCCCAGTGTAGAGCCTGTTTAAAGGGTGGGGGGACTGTCCAGGGAGGCTGATGAAAGGGGGGTCTAAAGGGGGGGAGGGACTGAGACTGGGTCAGTTTGTGCCCCAGGGGTCCCAGTTGCTCATGCCCGAGGCGACCCCCATGTGCCGCTCCTGCTCCTGCTGGCGGCCAGGGGCCGGAGGGGCTGCGGGACGCAGAGGCTGCCGGTCTGGTCCCCGGCCCGGGCTGGGGGGCGGCTGGGTGACCCCTTCCCCTCGCCCGCAGGCTTCATGACCCGTGAGGAGCGGAAGAAATACGAGAACCTGAGCTCGTCCTACAACAAGTACTGGATCCCCTGCGTCTGGTTCACCAACCTGGTGGCCCAGGCTCGCAAGGAGGGACGCGTCCGGGACAACTGCGCCCTCAAGATGCTCATGGAGGTGGGTGGAAACCGGGGGGGGAGGTTGCCTGGGGATGCCTGGGTTCTGTGTCCGGCTCGGGGGGGGGGGAGCCCCGGATGCCTGGGTTCTGTATCTGGCTCGGAGAGGGTGAGCCCCGGATGCCTGGGTTCTGTGTCCGGCTCGGGGGGGGGGGGTGAGCCCCGGATGCCTGGGTTCTGTGTCCGGCTCGTGGGGTGGGGTGAGCCCCGGATGCCTGGGTTCTGGGCCCAGCTCTGGGTGGGGGGGGGCAGGGGTGAGCCCCGGATGCCTGGGTTCTGGGCCCAGCTCTGGGTGGGGTGGGGGGTGAGCCCCGGATGCCTGGGTTCTACCTCTTGTCCCACCTGATTTGAATCCAGCCCCTGGTGGTGACTGGCAAATCCAGAGCCTCATGTGCCCGGTGATGAGTTTGCTGAGGCTCTGCTCAGCTCCCAGCTGCGTCCTAGCAGCACTAACTGGGGGCTGATGGGGGAGACTGAGCCCCCCCCAAGCCCTAGAGGGGACCCCAGTGGGGGAGACACCTTGGCAGTGGTGGGGGCTCTGTGCTGGGCAGGGGGCATTTCCTGGGGATGCCCTGAGTCTGTCCCTGGGGGGCTGTCAAGCTGCCCCCCCCAGCAGGGATCTGCCCCCTCCCTGGCTCTGAAATCCCCCCTCCCCCCCGCCAGGAGCTGAATCAGTTCCGTGCGAACTGCAGCATGTTGTTCCACTACGACTGGATCAGCGTCCCCCTGGTCTACACGCAGGTGAGCACCGACCCCGTGGAGTGGAGGCTGGGGGAGCCCGGACGCCGGGGTTCCGGGCCTGGTGCTGGGATGGGGAGGAGAGGGGAGGGGCAGGGCTGGGATAGGGAGCCCGGACGCCGGGGTTCTGGGGGACTCGGACACCAGGGTTCTGGGCATGAGATGGGATGGGAAAAAGAGGGGAGGGGGAGGGGCAGGGCTGGGGAGCCCGGGCGCCGGGGTTCCGGGGAGGGGGAGGGGCCGGGGAGCCCGGACGCCGGGGTTCCGGGGAGGGGCAGGGCCGGGGAGCCCGGACGCCGGGGTTCTGTGGAGGGGGAGGGGCAGGGCCGGGGAGCCCGGACGCCGGGGTTCCGGGGAGGGGGAGGGGCAGGGCCGGGGAGCCCGGACGCCGGGGTTCCAGTCCCGGCGCTGCCCTGCCTCCCTGCCTCGCCCCCAGGTGGTGACCATCGCCGTGTACAGCTTCTTCGTGGCCTGTCTGATCGGGCGCCAGTTCCTGGACCCGGCCCAGGGCTACGAGGGCCACGACCTGGACCTGTGTGTGCCGGTCTTCACCCTGCTGCAGTTCTTCTTCTACGTGGGCTGGCTCAAGGTGTGGGTGTGGGGGGGGGCTCCAGGTCTGGGGCTGGCCAAGGGGGTGGGGCAGGGTACTTGGGGGGGGGCACAGAGAGCTGGGAGAGGGGTGGGCCTGGCAGGGGTGTTTGGGGGCAGGGCGCTGGCAGAGGGGCAGGCCTGGTGGTGTTGGGGGTCAGGGCACTGGGGGAGGGGTGTTGGGGGTCAGGGAGCCGGGGGAGGGGCAGGCCTGGCAGGGGACATGGGGGGCAGGGAGCCGGGGGAGGGGCAGGCCTGGCAGGGGTGTTGGGGGTCAGGGTGCTGGTGGAGGGGTGTTGGGGGGCAGGGCGCTGGCAGAGGGGCAGGCCTGGTGGAGGTGTTGGGGGGCAGGGCACTGGGGGAGGGGTGTTGGGGGGACAGGGAGCCGGGGGAGGGGCAGGCCTGGCAGGGGTGTTGGGGGGCAGGGTGCTGGCAGAGGGGCAGGCCTGGTGGAGGTGTTGGGGGGCAGGGCACTGGGGGAGGGGTGTTGGGGGTCAGGGAGCCGGGGGAGGGGCAGGCCTGGCAGGGGTGTTGGGGGGCAGGGTGCTGGCAGAGGGGCAGGCCTGGTGGAGGTGTTGGGGGGGGTAGGGCGCTGGGGGAGGGGTGTTGGGGGGCAGGGGTGTTGGGGGAGGGTCTGTCCCCCCCCCAGCTGAACCGTGCTCCCCCAGGTCGCCGAGCAGCTGATCAATCCCTTTGGGGAGGACGACGACGACTTCGAAACCAACCTGCTGATCGACCGCAATTTCCAGGTACCTCCCCCCAGCCCCCTGCCAGCCCCCCAGACTGTGGGGTCCTGACGAACACCCAGCAGGACCCTCCCCCCACCCCTTAGTGTCTGGCTCCCGCTCCCCCAGTCAGTCTAGAACCCAGGAGTCCTGAGCCCTGCCCTGCCCCCCAGGTCTCCATGATGGCGGTGGACGAGATGTACGACGACCTGCCCCTGCTGGAGAAGGACCGTTACTGGGACGCCTCCAACCCCCGCGCCCCCTACACGGCAGCCACCGTCTTCCTGCTGCACCAGCCGTCCTTCCAGGGCTCCACCTTCGACATGACGTGAGCCCGGGCCGGGGGGTGGGGGCTCCTTTGGGTGGCCCCTGGACCACAGGGATCCTGGGGCACTTGGGCCTCTCTGCTGAGGTCTCACCCAAGGGGGATGGGATGGGAACGTTGCCGCCCCATCCTGGAACCTGCTTAGTTTGGGGCCTCCCACCCCAGAGGTGGCTGCAGCTCAGTGCCGGGTGAGGGACCCGTGTATAATGAGGGGCCGTGCCCCACCCCCGAGGTGGCTGCAGCTCAGTGCCGGGTGAGGGACCCGTGTATAACGAGGGGCCCTGCCCCACCCCAGAGGTGGCTGCAGCTCAGCACCGGGTGAGGGACCCGTGTATAACGAGGGGCCCTGCCCCACCCCAGAGGTGGCTGCAGCTCAGCACCGGGTGAGGGACCCGTGTATAACGAGGGGCCCTGCCCCACCCCAGAGGTGGCTGCAGCTCAGCACCGGGTGAGGGACCCGTGTATAACGAGGGGCCCTGCCCCACCCCAGAGGTGGCTGCAGCTCAGCACCGGGTGAGGGACCCGTGTATAACGAGGGGCCCTGCCCCACCCCAGAGGTGGCTGCAGCTCAGCACCGGGTGAGGGGCCCTGCCCCACCCCAGAGGTGGCTGCAGCTCAGCACCGGGTGAGGGACCCGTGTATAACGAGGGGCCCTGCCCCACCCCAGAGGTGGCTGCAGCTCAGCACCGGGTGAGGGACCCGTGTCTAACGAGGGGCCCTGCCCCACCCCAGAGGTGGCTGCAGCTCAGCACCGGGTGAGGGACCCGTGTATAACGAGGGGCCCTGCCCCACCCCCGAGGTGGCTGCAGCTCAGCACCGGGTGAGGGACCCGTGTCTAACGAGGGGCCCTGCCCCACCCCAGAGGTGGCTGCAGCTCAGCGCCGGGTGAGGGACCCGTGTCTAACGAGGGGCCCTGCCCCACCCCAGAGGTGGCTGCAGCTCAGCGCCGGGTGAGGGACCCGTGTATAACGAGGGGCCGTGCCCCACCCCAGAGGTGGCTGCAGCTCAGCGCCGGGTGAGGGACCCGTGTATAACGAGGGGCCCTGCCCCACCCCAGAGGTGGCTGCAGCTCAGCGCCGGGTGAGGGACCCGTGTATAACGAGGGGCCGTGCCCCACCCCCGAGGTGGCTGCAGCTCAGCGCCGGGTGAGGGACCCGTGTATAACGAGGGGCCCTGCCCCACCCCAGAGGTGGCTGCAGCTCAGCGCCGGGTGAGGGACCCGTGTATAACGAGGGGCCGTGCCCCACCCCAGAGGTGGCTGCAGCTCAGCGCCGGGTGAGGGACCCGTGTATAACGAGGGGCCCTGCCCCACCCCAGAGGTGGCTGCAGCTCAGCGCCGGGTGAGGGACCCGTGTATAACGAGGGGCCCTGCCCCACCCCAGAGGTGGCTGCAGCTCAGCGCCGGGTGAGGGACCCGTGTATAACGAGGGGCCCTGCCCCACCCCAGAGGTGCCTGCAGCTCAGCGCCGGGTGATGGACCCGTGTATTTCGGTGGGCGGTGCCCCACCCCAGAGGTGGCTGCAGCTCAGCGCCGGGTGAGGGACCCGTGTATAACGAGGGGCCGTGCCCCACCCCAGAGGTGGCTGCAGCTCAGCGCCGGGTGAGGGACCCGTGTATAACGAGGGGCCCTGCCCCACCCCAGAGGTGGCTGCAGCTCAGCGCCGGGTGAGGGACCCGTGTATAACGAGGGGCCCTGCCCCACCCCAGAGGTGGCTGCAGCTCAGCGCCGGGTGAGGGACCCGTGTCTAACGAGGGGCCCTGCCCCACCCCAGAGGTGGCTGCAGCTCAGCGCCGGGTGAGGGACCCGTGTATAACGAGGGGCCGTGCCCCACCCCAGAGGTGGCTGCAGCTCAGCGCCGGGTGAGGGACCCGTGTATAACGAGGGGCCCTGCCCCACCCCAGAGGTGGCTGCAGCTCAGCGCCGGGTGAGGGACCCGTGTATAACGAGGGGCCGTGCCCCACCCCCGAGGTGGCTGCAGCTCAGCGCCGGGTGAGGGACCCGTGTATAACGAGGGGCCCTGCCCCACCCCAGAGGTGGCTGCAGCTCAGCGCCGGGTGAGGGACCCGTGTATAACGAGGGGCCCTGCCCCACCCCAGAGGTGGCTGCAGCTCAGCGCCGGGTGAGGGACCCGTGTATAACGAGGGGCCCTGCCCCACCCCAGAGGTGCCTGCAGCTCAGCGCCGGGTGAGGGACCCGTGTATAACGAGGGGCCGTGCCCCACCCCAGAGGTGGCTGCAGCTCAGCGCCGGGTGAGGGACCCGTGTATAACGAGGGGCCCTGCCCCACCCCAGAGGTGGCTGCAGCTCAGCGCCGGGTGAGGGACCCGTGTATAACGAGGGGCCCTGCCCCACCCCAGAGGTGGCTGCAGCTCAGCACCGGGTGAGGGACCCGTGTATAACGAGGGGCCCTGCCCCACCCCAGAGGTGCCTGCAGCTCAGCGCCGGGTGAGGGACCCGTGTATAACGAGGGGCCGTGCCCCACCCCAGAGGTGGCTGCAGCTCAGCGCTGGGTGAGGGACCCGTGTATAACGAGGGGCCGTGCCCCACCCCAGAGGTGGCTGCATTCCAATCCCTGGTCTCTCTGGTGCAGGCTGCCCAAGGAGGACATGCAGTTCCAGCCGCTGGAGGAGATCGAGGAGGGGCTGGAGCCGAGCCGGCACGTCCCCCTGCACCTCCTGAACCGGCTGCTGGCCACGGGGCCCGCCCCGGGCAGCTTCGGCCGGCGCCTCTCCCTCCTGCGCCGCAAGAACAGCTGCGTCTCCGAGGCCTCCACCTCCTACAGCTGCCTGTGCCAGGACACGCAGAGCACGGACTGCAGCTGTGGGCCCCCCGCCCGCCGCCTGCCCCTCAGCGAGGTCCCCTTCGCCCCCGAGCAGCGGGGCTGGGAGGGGGGCGAGGAAGCCGGGCCCTGGGCCCCGGGCCGCCACGAGGAGGCCTTGGCCGAGGACTCGGACCTTGCCCAGCGCT
Organism: Mauremys mutica; assembly: GCF_020497125.1. Lineage (NCBI taxonomy): Eukaryota > Metazoa > Chordata > Testudines > Geoemydidae > Mauremys > Mauremys mutica. The sequence continues at coordinate 26,553,996 of NC_059091.1, forward strand.
CCCAGGTCTCCTTGCTTCACCCCGACGGCGCCGCCCCTGTGGCCGGCGGCTTCCCTTCGCCACAGGACGTGGGGCCCCTTGTGGACACGTCCTTCCTCCTGCAGCCGGGAGCCGCCCAGGAGCCCCCCGCCCGCAGCGGCCCCCCCAGTGCCGGCTACCGCCCCTGGCTGCAGAACTGCATCGAGGAGGAGACCGTGGCGTGAGCCGGGCCGGGCTGAGCCGGGACCAAACCCCAGTGCCGGGTGGGGGGCCGGGGCCGACCCCTTGATGTGACGGCAGAGATGCCCAGTTCTGGCCAATACAGCTGAGCCCAGATCTGGTGCCGCCAGATGAACTGTTCAAAGGGGGGGGGGTCCATCAGTGCCCCCCACCCCCCAGACCCCTCTGCTCCCTGTCTCACCAGCTACATGCTGGCCCCTGGTGGGTGCAGCGCCCCCTGCTGGCGGACCCGTGCGGTGCCCAGCTCCGGTCCCCTCAACTCTCATCCACCACAGGGCGGGACCCTGCTGCAAACGCCACCGTCCTCGGGGCGTCGCCCCGGCCTCTACCCTCGCTCGCCAGCCGGGACTGGATTCGGGGGCGGGGGGGGGGGCTGAGCTGGGGGGGAGCCTCCCCCGTCGGGGGCTGGGGGAAAACGGCTCAATCCCTTTTCTTTCACAGTCTGGCTCCTGCCTTTTTAAATATACGTTTATGAAGCTGCTCTGGAGTGGGGTCTTGTGCAGGGGGTGGGGTGGGGGGAAGGCTGGCTGCAGTCTGCTGGGAGCAGCTCCGTGCCTCAGTTTCCCCCTCTGCCCCACGGAACGACTCTCACGTGCAGGGCTCGTGTGCGCTGCTGGGAACAGGCAGTGGGGCCAGTCCCACCTCCAGGCACGTGGGTCACGTTTAAAATAAAATGGGCTGGGGGGGGCTCAGCGGGGGTCACCCCACTGTCCTCACTCTCATGCCCTGGGGGGTGGCAGCGGTGGAGCTGGGATTTGGCCCTGGGG